>NW_010198737.1:682-3351 GCF_000695765.1 Mesitornis unicolor | reverse complement strand
TCTTTCAAAACATAGCACATTTCTTAACTCTGTGATATCCTAGAATTTCTTCTGTTAGCAGATAAAACCTGGAACAAAATATTCTCTATAAAAGTTAGCATGGAGAATGAAGTGATAAGTGACTGCTGAAGGAAAGATTTATACATCCTGAAGGGTCCACGTTTTTATCTATACGGGATAACTGGGCAAGGGAACTCGAAAGCAAGATAAAGTGTGGACAACAGCACGTATACTTTTAAGATATAAAAAGTGCTTCTGGTCTGAAAATCAGCAAATTACTGTTATGGATTATGGCTTCTTCCTATTCCAAAAAGAGTGATAAAGCTACAGCAATAATTGAAATGTTGCTTTGTCTTACCCAAAAGGATCACCAACAACAAGAAATGCCACATCACAAACATCAGCTTCTTTTAAAATGCTATCTGCTTCTTGTTCCACTGTTTCTCGGTCAGCCAAAATCAATTCTTTTCCATAAAACTCTTCCTAGAAATTGAAATTAGTAAGAAACACTGAAATAAGCCACTTAGGAGTGTTGTTGTATCCCTCTGGGTGCTTACTCAGGAACACAGACAATGGACACTGGTAAGGCCAACTTTATTATTCTCCCCAGCAGTCTGATCCATATCTCAGAGAGCCCTGCCTCCCCTTGCAAGAACACCTGAGCTTCCCATCAAGCAGCTCCCAAGGTGAGAAAAATTAGTCAAGCACATTATTCAGATACTGACTTGGTTTTTTATGCCTTCTGTTTCAGTTGAGGATCTGCTCAAAAAAGTAGCTCAATCACATCTCCATACTGAAGGTACCTGGGTGGACTCTAGGTATAGTTAACTAACCGGTCATCCTACTGTAAGGCATCCCCTCTCACAGGTCTGTACCTAACTGCTTCGGTTAGTTCTAATACTGACATCAAACCACATAGAAATATGATATTAGCTATGCCACAACCTATAGATTTTTCCTTAGTAAATTGTAACTAACCCCATCTAAGGAATGATTTCATATTAATTCTTCATCTTCAGTTCTCTGTAAGAAATACTTTCCTATGTATACAGGTAAACATCTATTTGATTACATCCTTTGCTTTTCTTCAGCAGCTCAGTAATCATCATGTCTCTTTGTATGTTTTAAATGCCTTTATTTCCAGAATCAACCTCACACGTGTAATAAAACTTCAGCAAAACATGTTTTCTGACTATCCTGAACATATGTGTCTCCAAGTCATGTGTCACCATACATTTTACATGCTCTTTATATGATTAGATAAAGGTTTCTCCTAGGGCCTAGACCAAAAAAGGTGGTTTTGTTCTAAATACTATTCAGAAAATTTGGGTGATATTATAAATATTAAATATAAACAAATTGATACATTTATTAAGTCAGTTATGGTCCAGAAAGATTTTCTTATGACTTCTCCTGTGACTTCAGTGATAGCTTCATCTTTGCCTGCAAAGAACAGTGAATCGACAAGAGAACAATCACACTTGTACCGCAGTGGAGTAGTGCTTCCATGAAAACATCAGTGCCATAGCTGGAGTATTACAGACAGGACTTCTGTTACTGGTTCAGTTCCCTTTCCTAAAGATGATCTCCTCACCACTTTTGAATAAGTTTCTCTGACTCTCTAACATGAGGATATTAATTTCTTTGTGAAATTTTCCTTGAGACTGCTTCACAATGCAAATCAAACCGTGTTAATTAGAGAACGTATAAAATCAAAGATTTAGAAAAAACTAAACTGTACACTCACTGGGAGGACACCGAGTCCAAGCAGTTTTCACCAAACCGAGGGATGATTCACACGGCCAACATCAAAGAGCTTTTAATACCTGTTTTAGGCCAACAAGTTCAACTAAACAAGTCATATCATCTGAATTTTGAGATTTGATTTCAATGGCATCAGTACAGGAGGATTTGTAAAAAATCCTTGTAGGAAAGAATCTGTTCTTTATCTCTTGAGAGCTTTCCCACAACTTTTCATATCATTTAAGAAAGGCTGACCTTCAGATTACTAAAGAAATCATTCAGCGTTGTCACTTGTATGTAAACTGGGCTGTACTATCAACACTTAGTCATTAATTTCTATACTCCCTCCTAGGCAGTTTCAGGTAAGAAAGTATCTTCTACTTTGTTTTTATTGATAACTTTCACCAATTACCTCATCTTTGGAACTTCAAGGTTTCCAAAAGACTTAAAACAATAAGAAATGAAACAAACCAGCCCCCAAAAACAACCACACAAAAAATATTCAGTATTTTTCTATTATTCAATGTTTTATTTCCAGCTGGCTAGGAATCCATCAATTTTTTGACACTAAATGCAGATTTTGAAAAGCGCAGATTTTGCAAAGCAAAAATATCCAAGTAATAATTTCTATTTTGCAATTTTCCAACTAGCCAACAACAAAGTAACATTTTATTTTGAGTGGATTATTTCAATTCAGATTGAAAAAGGAAATTATAGAGTATATAATCATTTCAAAATACAGCAGATATAACTGAGATAGCCCCAAATATTCCAGCCGAGCTTGTACTGGGAAACAACATAATGCTGACAACAAGCTAAAAGTCTCATGTGCTGTAAGTATACACAGGTATGCATACAAAGTACATTATGGCTACACAGCACTCAAGACCCTGATAGCATCTCTGTGTAGTACTACACAGCTTATG
>NW_010198737.1:0-651 GCF_000695765.1 Mesitornis unicolor | reverse complement strand
GTAAGCTTTTTTTTTCTTTCTTTTCTCTCTACATTGACCTTTATCTTTGATGACCAGTGAGCCCATCACAGTTACAATTTGTCCATTTTTACTACTGTCATCTTCCATGAGGTTTGTTTACTTGTAAAAAGCTACCTCCATGTTGTTCAATGGCCCACCTCTGACTGTACTGTATGTGTTCTGGAAGTCTCAACATGGTGAGGCCGATTGGCCCACAAAGAAACATGAGACAGTCAAATTAATATTCCTAGCAGGCACACCATAATACCTCAGGCTGATACGAGGTTCAAGGCTACATAACATGTATTTTTATGCTAGGTATTTTTTTTTTTCCAACAGATCAGATATTTCTCTAACCAAGTTCACCCATATTTCAGGATCTCCACACACTGTTAGAATTTGAGATGGAGACTAGTACTAATACTTGTAGGAAGGAATATTTTATTTTAGTCTTCTCACAAGGTAGCAATATGCTATCTCCTATAGAATAGAGTACGTGAAAGTCACATACATACTTTTTGAGAACATGCACCATTAGTCTCTCCTGCTGATGTTACCGGCCTGCCAGCCCCAGCCCCTTCCTCATCTTTTCGTACGGAGGTGTTAGGGCTCCGTGGGAGGCAGCGCCCAGACCTACCAGCGCTTCCTTGC
>NW_010198736.1:0-704 GCF_000695765.1 Mesitornis unicolor | reverse complement strand
CCACCAGTAACCACCAGTACAGCCCCTGTGGGAGGGGGCTGCTGTGCTGGGAAGGCACTGGGAAGGTACTGGGACGTACTGGGAGGTACTGGAGGGGTACTGGAGTGGTACTGGGAGGTACTGGGAGGTACTGGGACCTACTGGGAGGTACTGGAGGGTTACTGGGACGTACTGGGAGGGTACTGGGAGGTACTGGGACGTACTGGAGGGATACTGGGAGGGTACTGGAGTGGTACTGGGAGGTATTGGGACGTACTGGAGGGTTACTGGGACATACTGGGAGGGTACTGGGAGGTACTGGGAAGGTACTGGGAGGGTACTGGGGGACACCCAGGGGTACTGGGACGTACTGGGAAGGTACTGGGGATGTACTGTGGAGGTACTGGGACATACTGGGAAGGTACTGGGGGGCACCTTGAGCTACTGGGGTGTACTGGGAGGGTACTGGGAAGCACCCAGGGATACTGGGATGTACTGGGAAGGTACTGGGGGGCAGCCTGAGATACTGGGAGGGTACTGGGAGGTACTGGTGTGTACGTGGAGGGTACTGGGGTGTACTGGGAGGTACTGGTGTGTACTGGGAGGGTACTGGGAAGGTACTGGGGGGCACCTTGAGCTACTGGGGTGTACTGGGAGGGTACTGGGAAGCACCCAGGGATACTGGGATGTACTGGGAAGGTACTGGGGGGCAGCCTGAGATACTG
>NW_010198735.1:5328-28079 GCF_000695765.1 Mesitornis unicolor | reverse complement strand
AAACCCCTCACAGAAAACCCAATACAACGTGATAGGCACTACTGTTCAACAAGCAGCACTGTCACTAGTCAGCATTTGATTTAAACAGACATTTTGAGACCATAAACTGGAGAGATGCTTGGTCAAACAAAAGATCAGTGGGTAGATAAAACAAGTAATACAAACACACTGTAAAATATGAATATCACGGGGAAAGCAGATGTATGTTTGAAGCCAATGATTTTGATTTGCATAAGTACATAAAGAAGGATATTTCTAAAAGGAATAGGGACTAAAGGTGCTGAGAGAAAACAAAATAATTTTTTAAGCAAAAGGCACTGTTTAAGGGTAAAGGAGTGATCATTTTTACTAGTTTAATCTGGCAATAAGAAGTATAGTACTTGGCTTGTCAGCATTTGATCTCAAAATTCATTTTAAGGATTTAGGAACAAAAGCTCACATGAACCAGTACAGCTTCTGCTTAAGTGAGGAGTTGTTTTTCCAATTATTTTAACAGGCAATACGTAATATAAGTGCAAGTCTCCGAAGGTCAATACAGTTTGCCGTAGTTATCAGGAGAAAATAGACTTCATGGTGAGTAGAGAAAACAAAATTCTTTTAATATCCACAGTATCATTTTAATGTTTGATAAAAGATTCTGTAAACAGACGTGTGTACATACATGTGCACACACACATACTCACCTACAGAGAGATATTAATAATATGCTTCAAACAAAAAGTATTCTTACATTTATGACTTTCCAGTATATTTAGGAAATCTACAAAAAAATCCAGCAGAAGAAAGCAAAGAGAGTAAGAGAAAAAAATATGTCTTTCTGTAGAATAAGTGAAGTTAATTATAGGATCTTTCGGTTCACACCAAGAATACTGCATGGTGTATGGCAAAACTACTCTTAGCTTGAGAAATGGCATCAGTTCCGGACATCACTCAAGCCTGTGACAAACCTCCCATTGGCTTGCATGAAACCAGAATTACATCCATTATGTTTTTCACATGGCAAAGTACACCTACAGCAAAATAAGCTTTCGGAGCCCTAGTCCCTCTCCTTTTGATTATCATTACTTATTCTGCCTTATTGTAGCAAAATTTTTAAACAGTGTGTTACCCTTCATCTCAAGAGGAAAAGGTTGTATGTGTTTCGTTAAAATAAATCTGTTGTCTTGCACAATATGATCAGTAGAGATCTTGAAGGGAAAAAATTTCCTCTGAAGCCTATCCCAGCAGTAAATAGAGGTGGTTTTAGAACATCCAGTAAACCTATTTTCAGGAAGTTTTATGGACGTACTCTATTCTTAATAAGTCCTGTAAAAATCTGTGCGGTGACAGTATTTTTTTCTCATATTGATACTGAAGTCTTTCAAATATAATAGTTACAAATAAAGGTTTATTCTATGACCTGCTTTGTTGGTTTGACAAAAAGTGCTATAGAGACAAATTTCAGGAGCCAATCTTCAGTAGGGAAGAGAGGTTGTTATTGTTTGTAAAATACAATATGGTCAATAGTGTTAAAAAGTAAGCGTGTGTCTAAATTGAGTACTCAGCATAATTGGAATACTACAGATTTCCCCAGGAAAGCTGATCCTGCACCTGGTGTGATCAGAAGCTGTGGTCAAATACTTGATGAAATTCCCAGCTGGTTTAAGTAGATGTAATGACCCTGGCTTCAACAGATAGCTGGCACGGAGGAGAATTTAGTCTGTTAACTTTTTGAAAGGAACCATTTTATTTATTCTTCAGCTCTGAGCATTTATGTTCCAGCTGGTCTCAAAAATCACATAACTGGAAGTTGTAAAAGACATGCTGGGGGAAAAAAATGTGGAAGGAAACTTGGCAGGAAACGAGACACTGAAACTTGAAGCAGAAACTATGGCAACCTGAATCACTTTTTGGATGAAATGCGCAGGATTTTCGCCAGCGACACCTGGAGGACCAGGATTGCACCTCAGCAGGGCTGCCTTGCAGTGAGAGAAACAATTCTCCCCCTTGATTTGACACGTGTGAGACAGCAACCCAGTTGGCACCTACACACATGCTCCTTGGAGCACCCCAATAAAAGAGGGACATGGACAAACTGGTGCAAGTTCAGCAGAGGACACTGTTGGTCAGGATGCTGGAGCACAAGGCATATGAGGAGAGTCTGAGGGAGATGGGTGTGTTCAGAGGAGAAGACTCTGGGTGTCAGAGGTGCGTGATGATGGGATGAGAAGCAACAATCAAAAGCTGGAGCAAGGACATTCAGATTAGATTTGAGGAATGGTTTCATTTTCACTGTGGGGGTTGTCAAAGACTGGAAAAAAGGTTGTTGATGCTCTCTAGAGATATTCAAAACAAAAGTGGACAAAGCCCTGCAACATGATCTAATGTAGCTTTGCCTTCAGCAAAGATGACCTTCAGAGATCCCTCCAACCTGATTTATTCTGTTTCTATGATACTGTTCAGTTTACTTAAATTATTCTCTTTTGTTTCCAAAGACAAGTGGCAGTTTCAGAAATGGATCCAGCTGTTGATTATATGCTTCAGGGGGCAACGTTAATGGAGGAGCTGCAGCCCTTTTAGCTCCCTGGTAAACTCAGGCCTTAGTTTTTATTGTTTTCTACCTTCAGCTATTGTGTAGCATTGCTGAGCTCATAAAGCAGCTGCTGTGAGTAGTGTGGAAAGTAATTGCTGCATATACTTCATACGGCTTGTAAAATGATTTGGAAATTACTGTAGGGAAGTGAGCTGCTACTTTTTTATCACTATAGGAAAACTCAAGATGTCAGATCACTACATAAGCTATACGTCTATATGTATATAAAGAGATATATACATAATGAATCCCAACTGTTAAGATACTTCATGGTACCTTAGAAGATGGCCTTAAAATTTGACCATGGCCCATTTTTTCCAGAAGTACTGCTAGGGCTACAATGATAACCTCAGTAAGATGGAGCTCCAGATGACATACCTGGCTGCTAGGACAAGTGCAAGGGAAAACTGGACAAGAACTTGGAAGAGAAATCCATAAATATCAGGACAACACAACCACCTCAAGATATCCCCTAAACTGTCTGAACAGGTATAACAGGGAAGCATGATTTAAGTTTAGCTAAAAAAGGAAGTCCTTTTAGATGAAGGATGTATGTTGGTACATAAACAGAGTAAGAGGGAGCTTCTGCCCTCCCAGATTCAGACTGCACATGGAGTTGATTCTTTTCTTTCCAAGAAAACAGTAAGAGTCCTTTATGTATCCTGCTTTCCTTAGCTTCTATTTCTTTTCTCTGCTTTTTAGACAAGAACATCCATATATCTTACAGGGTGGGCCTAGACTTTCATTAATTAAAGTTTCAAGACCTTCTAAGATGAAAAAGAGAAAGTATTATTATCAAGGATTATTTAAACTACCTTTTTGTGAGGCTGAAATACAGTCCAGCTGAGAACTACATGCCAAAGCCGTAGTAAAAATAGTCAACCAGTGGGTTTTCAGCCAGTACGATGTCAAATTAAAATTATACTTTGCAACAGTAAATTCAGTTCTGATAAATCCACGTGGATTAAATATGGGAAGCTGAAGAAATAAACACCTATTTTTCTCATCCGGATCATTTGCCTCCCTGTTAGGATTTTATTTTCAAAAAACGAAACCTGAAGTCTGTATGTGGAGATGTAAACAACTGCACAAGGAAAAAAGTAAGTACTTAGCAGCAGTAAAGTTTGTCCAAGGATTACCACAGTGTATAAAACCAACTTTCCTTTTAAAAGCTGAGTGTACTATTTTGGGAATGTGACCCCTTTTCATGAATAAATGACGTGGTGACATTTACAGATAAAGCAAGATTTAACTGCTATGAAAGGAGATGACAAATGTCAGGATGTCAGTAATGATCTGTGAACATAATGGTCTCTCACCAGAGCACTGAGTAGATGTATAATGTAACTGTCGCCTGCTAATGCTGCCATGGAAGAAGAAAAGCAAAGCAATATGAGGAAGATCAAAAATCTCTCTGGAACCAACCTTAAAGTCTGATTGATAGGCATTGGCACAACTTAGCTAATAAATTATACTGCTAATGACTTAAAGTTTTTACCTTGTGCATATTACTATTACACACTGTGAAATTCCTGTATAACTTACAACTATATTGTGTCAGAGGATAAAGTGTTGGCCATCAAAATGGTTTTCTGACAGGTTTTTTATCCCTGCTTTACTGCCAGGGCTCAGCTGTTGCAGAGATCTTGCTGGAGCTGACTGGACTTACAGCAACCAGAGCTGGTTCATGGAGCCCAGGTTGCTGCAGAGCAGAGCAGGATTTTCCCTTGGCATGAATAGGGTGTGGGAAAGATCACCGAGACCTCCTCCTACCCACAGCAGGGTTGTCCTCTTCAGGTATTCGCAAGTGTTGTCTCTCAGTTTTTCACACCCTGGCAGACCGTATGTAGGCCCAGCCTTGTGATTGCTGTCAAACTCGCCTTGATGACTTCCTTGGGAAACCTAGAAATATAGTAGGGAAAAAACGCTTGGCATTATTTATGCAGTTGTCTTCTGAAGTTGTCTCAGTCAACTGCCTCCCACCCCCGGGCCCCAAACCAAATCCCCATTTGTCTCACATATTGAGTGCTTTCTCCAGCTGACAGTTAAATTGATTCCTGTTTGCTATTTAAAGTGAGGAAAGTGTCTAGAAACCTGAAGGTTTAAAAATCCCAAGACCTAAGCACAGCGTAGTGTGGAAGGCAGGGAGTTTCTCTGCATGAGCTCCCCAGCCTCCTGGCAACTTCACAGCTCTCAGCTGTGCAGAGGGTTTTGCTTTCTTCGTGCTTTGCTTCGACAGTTACTCGACCTTTTCTCTGAATAGGTTAGCCTGCCACAGGGCTTGTGTTACCCAGAAGACCAAGGATGTTTTCAGAGAGATGGTGAAACTGTGATTGAAAGCCAGACATAGTCAAGCTCTGGTGCAATCAGCCAGGAAACATTTGGCTGGTAGTTTGTTTGTAAGAAGAAATATAATGGATTAGATATGAACATTAATACAATAAAAATGCCAAGCCCTGGAACATGCTGGACAGTGAATAAATGTATTTTTTAGGAAATATTCTTGAGTTAAAACTCCTGTTAATAGCACACAAGTTTATCTTTGACACTACTTGTATAGATACAGTAATCACAGTATCTCTCGGGCAAATCCACATTACCAAGAAAACTCATCCCAATCTGCTGTATCTTTTGATCTGCACTTTACCGTCAGAGTCATCTATGACAATGGAGATGGAGGTGGCATTTCAGATAAGACAGCCAACATTGTAGCAATCATATATTGACATCCAGCAAGGACTCATCTCGATTAACATTATCCGTCTGAAAGTTAGATGTCTTCTCTAAGCGAATTCTTTTAAGCTTCCTGTAAAGTCAATGGAGACATGTAGGCAGTGCAGAGGGCAATTGACCCTATCCTGAGATAAGTACTGTAAGATAAATTGTGCCTATTTCTTGCTGCTGTAGAGGGGACCCAAGTCTCCACAGTAGATGCTTACTGTTGAAGTGGCTATGCGTAGGTGAGACATGTGGGAGGGGGAAGGAGTAAAGAAGTGCTGTTCTAATTTCCATGGAATCAGCTGATCTGAAGGGTCAATTGCTTTAACACAACCTTGTTACTGCGCAGCATTAAACTATTAAACCTGATTAGGAATTTATAGTGAGGAGTCCTTCAGTCACCATATCTTGCACACATGCATGAAAATTGATACTGAAGAAACACACTTTCTGAAATTAAAAATACATAATTAAAAAGTGCACAAAAGAAGTAGAATTAAGCAAAACCAACTTGTGGTATTATGAAAGCATTGAACTAAGTAATCAATGTCTATGCGTGTCCCTTTTTAAAAGATGCTCAGTTAAAGAGAAGTGGCAGATAATTCTGATGTTGAATCTTGAGATAGTAATTGTGAAACTTTTCTTCTTTCCGACAAGAGAGACACATAATTTGGAGAAGCAATACAATCATTCTGATAGTAACTGAGGAAAAGCCAATATCAGTGCTCTCAGGATATAAAAAAAAATGGATTCCTGTTTGCATCATTCTGGCGTTCTTGCTGATCCAGTGGGGATTTTGAGGTGTATTTCTGTTGATATGAATGTCTCTGTGAGTAAAGGTTACCAGCCAAGACCAGGTTTTGTGATGTGAAACAGTAATTTTAGAGGCCACATGTTCAATGATTTTAGTCCGCAAAACCACTTCTTGAAAATGTTAAAACGTAGTTTCTGGATGGGCTAGCTAGGGACTGATTACTGCTTAGGTCTAATGTTTAACACATCCATCTTGATTCAGGGATTTCTAATCTCATGTGTTTCTTGTTAGATGTGTATTCTAGTATTAGTGGACCATTTCTGCTTAAACTACATGAGATTTTTCAATGGAGTTTTTTTTGCTTGATTTATCATAATATTTAATGAACCCTTAAATTTGGGTGGATTTCTAGGCTACAGTTATTGGACTATTATTTAACTCTATTGGGGTGAGAAGCCCAACATATGCTAGCAGTTCGCCTGCTCACAGAAGACCTAGGAGAGAGTTTTACTTTTTTTTTATTTCCAAAATACTGAGTTTTAGTCTCTGCTTTTAATGCCGTTTATACTCATCAGCTAGAGAAAGACATTAGTGGTCATCTCAGCCCTGACACTTACTAATAAAGGCTGACAACTGCTGACAAAACAACCTACCTTGAATTATTTTTTGGGTAGGGGGTGGAATGGGTTGGCTTAACACAAACATGTAATTTCAGTATACCACCATTTTCAGAAAACAGCATTGTTTCAAATTTCCTTTGCTGACAGGAAGATGCATTTTTTTCCCCAGACCTCTCTTTAAAAAATCATGCAAAGGACTGAATAGGAAAATGGTGCTGAAAGAAGAATTACAACGTGTACTCAGTGTCAGTCAAAATCTTCCATTTTAATTTTTATTCTGAGTTCTACTCAAGTATAAATATGTATACAAATTCTTATCCCTAATTAAGTGTAGAGCTTACAGAAAGCATTTATTGCTATCCATTTCTTTCCTATCCCTCCTCTTATCTCCCCTGATAAGAGCTGCATGTTGAGTAGACACACTATAACCCCGTAATTTGAAGCTACTACTATAGAATCAATTCTTCTGGATGATACCACACCTTGCCAGTCAAAAATGATTTGAGCTTAAATTGTCAGTTAAAGATGCTCTTCAGTTTTATTGTCCTGAACTTGCAAGCAGTCTATTGGATGAAGTGAATTACTTTGTTGTGGAAAATGCTTGTAATTTTGTATGAAGGACACAATCAGAATACACAACATTTTTCCCCTTTGCGTTTCCCAACGTGCTCTGCTCCTTTGGTGCCCAAGCATATTACAAAATTGCTGACATCTAAGCTGATCAATCAAACTCTTCGCAGTTCTGTAAATGATCAAGCTTAACTGTCTATGCAGCTGTTATTTGGCAGTGCTCCATCTGGAAAATAAAATACAAACATCAAAAGAAGTTCAGCTAGGTTTATATTTCAGAGAGGGTTTTTTTGGTAACTTGCCTGTCATATAACAGAGTCTCTTGGGTCAAATTAGAAGGTGGCAGCCCTTTGTCCTTTCATGCAGCTCTGATCCTTGAGGACAATCACCTCCCAAAATAGGAACACCTAGGCAGTGTGTTGGTGCTGTGCTGATACTCTGCACGCTAATGTGCACAGCCTCCCAGGAAAACATAGGATATATAGAGGAGTATTATAGAGGAGCTAGGGAAAGCTGGGGCAGCCATATGGTTTACAGTATTAAGAAGGTAGATCTTCTCAGCAGTGGATCCAGCTCCTCAGTTCTCCCCAGCTCTCTACCAAGCTTAGCTCCATGCCATGCAAGGGCTGGGTTGGTTGCCTTTGAAACTGCCACTATTTATCCAATACAGCTGTACTGTAGAGAACTCTGAGTATGATAGATTAGTCTTAATTCAGAAAAAAATAAAATATCAGTGTTCTTTCCCTTCTTCTTACTCTGCCTCTGCATTTAAATTATGGCCTTCCCCCTAATTTTATGAATTTAGCTAAGCTGATGATACAAATTGACCTGAACACATTAAGCAAATGCACCAAACTGAAGAGGGAACACAACATGGATGAATAGTTTGTGATTTATCTAGAGGTGAGTATGCACCACTGTCCCTTGCCACAGATACAGAGATCTGGGCAGAGAATTGATGGTCTGAGAGACCACAGGAAGTCATTCGCCAGGGCTGGAGAGAGACAGCAAATCTCCCGACACTTTATGCTCTGATTGGTCATGCCCAAAAGGCGTAACAGCCAACTTGAACAGATCAGCAAAGTTCTCATTAGCCAAATTTGGAGCTAACCTTTCTGCTTGCTGACTGCAGAGAGGGCAAAACAGTAATCACAAAGGAAAATGTGTCCTTAATACTCTAAAAAGAAACTATCAGACAATAAACATTGTTGATCAGACACAAAATTGGATAGAGGAAATGAAAATATATCAGTGAGTCAATTATCTTCTCTTCCTGGGGAAAACAGAGAAGTGAAATGTTGTAGTTATGAGCGAGAATACTTTACATAGTGTGAGGGGTATACGACCAGTTGGTCCTGGTCCATTAAAGTATTTTTGGTGTAATGTGAAGAAGGTTTCCTCAAAGGGCCATAGAGGAAATGAAGTGCCCAATACCTTTGCCAGTTTTATAGCTCTCAGACTATGTGGAAAATTCCAGCCAGAAAGAACTGGCAGCGAAAAGAAAATAATAACAAGAACAACAAAACATTGTTATGTGTCACAAGTCACAACATAAAGAGACATTTTTTATATTCTTTCGCTTTGCGATGTGCTTTTGCACTGCATTGCACTGCTTAGTTAAAGACTGCAATGTCAAGATATGGAAATGTACAGTAAATTTTAAGCCATTTAACCAAAACCACAATATGATTCTAGAAAAATAGATCCTTTCTTTTTTTCTCAGCAGAAATTAGAACTGCTGTATTTAGAAGCACATCCCATTTCTATCACATATACACCATTTCCCCTGCAGCTCTTTTTATGTTAGTCAATATCTTTTAATGTTATCTGATGGTTTCCTAGGAGATGCCCTAAATGGCCAAACTCACTAGTTTGATGCTGGTGTTGGATAATATCTATATGCACTAAACATCTGTTTTGTTCACTGAAGTCTGCTCTGCCCTTTTTCCACTGGTCATTATGTTCCCCCTGTGGGTTTCTAATGGTTGCTAATGAGATAAGAAAAATGCTCCATGTACACTTCCATCTTCTCCAATGGTGTGTGATCAGAAGCCTGTGCTCTTTGTTAGAAGGAATTACTTCAAAATCATTGTTAGTATTTCTTTGTACAGTAGTTTGAATGCAAATTTTACACTTAAGGACTAAAGTGCCTTTTAAAAATCTGTAAGAAGCAATTAGAAAGAGAAGGATCACCACATTATAGGGTAAAGAGTTCTATTTGTGGAAGGGTGGGCTCAGTGTTGATTCATGTTTTTCAGATGGTACAGTACAGGTTGCATCATTAATAGAAGATTAAGATGCCAAATGGGGAATTTTTACCTTCTGTTTCTGAGTCTTTCGCTGTAGGAAATCACCCAGATATGGCTAGAGGTTGATTTTCTATAACATGATGAGCAGACAGAGCATTCCTCAAATTTAACTGAGCCTGCTGTTACTGTGGGAAGAGTGGCTGACAACTTGGGTAGTATCCATACAAAGCTATAATTTCTAATCTGTCAAAATCACTTCCCTTTAGAAAGCCTGATTTCATTAGCATGTTCTTTGTCAGATGTGATTGTCTCTCTTAGCAGCTTTCCTTTCACAGCTGTCACAAAAGCCAATCAGATTATACCAAGGGCAGGAAAGAAATAAGTCTTTTTGCCGTAAATTAATTTAGGCAAGAATGAATTGCGCATGGCTAGATTTATTTCCTACTTTATGAAGTGTGAAATTTCAGCAAGGTAATAGATGAGGGCGCTAAGAGCAGGTATTGGTATAAATTTGGTTACAAACTATATTTCTTCTGGCACTCTAGTGGTGGGTATAGAAAATCTACTTACATATAACCTATGCCTCATGAATGGCAAACCAAGCTTTCAGCTAAATTGAGAACGTAGGGATAACTGTCATGGACAGAGAGGCCAAATGAAGATTTTCTCAGATTCTGTCTGTGCTGCACTCTTCTGGGGTAATTCTAACCCAAACACCGAGAACTCATTTCAGTTCATTTTCTTCATATTTGATCTCCTACACTATTCAATTTACTTACCAGTGTAGGCTCCACTGCTGTATCGCTGAAGTCTGAGATTTTCGTACAGCTCTGCTACCAAGGAGTCTCCAGGCTGAAGCTTGCCTCTGTTCATCTCTTGCTTTGGCCTGAGCATGTTAATAAGAAGGAGGCAGGTGCCTTATGGAAACCTATTTATCTGCTTGATTCGTCTCTGCTTGATTCAGCTTTATGTTATGACTTCAGAAACCTGTGGGGAAAAAAGTATCAGGTGGTTGTTTTAGAAAAGTATTTCACTCTTGATAGTAAGACAAAGGACAATCCTTCAAAACAGTCATCCCATTTGGCTGCTAAGTTTGAAAAAATGGCATTTTCAGAAGTCTTTAGTATAAAGAAGAATGATATGATGAGCGTCATAGAAAGAGCCTACTCAGCGTGTCAGCTGGCTAGTCCATCTTTCCTTGGGCTGTTTGCAACATGGGACGGCATGAGTTGATAGCAAAGCTCATCAGTAGAGCTGTAGCTTTACTTTTTCGTCACTGTACCCCACCTGGAGAACAGGTGAAGCTGTATTTTTTGTAATAAGTCTTTCTGTACAGGTGCAGTGAACCATTCTAGAAGAAGGTAAAGCATACACCTATGGTGCTCTGTGATTAGTTTGGCTAAGAATTTCCTTTATTTTGGAATCTATTTAAATCAGAAATCTTGCTCCAATTTTGGCACATCTGCATCTCTAAAGGCTCATTAACTATGTCTCTGAGGCTTTTTTTTAGACCTAAGAGAATCATCTGGTTTTTTAAAACTCTTCCATTTCTTTGACTGTCTGTAATAGTCTAGCTGGTTTTTTCTCTTCCTTTTTGCCAGTTCCATCTGGGCATTTAAAAACAGTAATTCTGTGTCTTTTCATGTGCTCCAGTTCTTCTGCAATTCCAGTCTCTAACTGACAGTATTTGATCTGTTTTATGATTACCCTTCATCTGTTGCTGGCTCTCTTCCTGTATGCTGGTAACAACTTTGATCACCTCTTGGCCAGAATCTGTGGCTTCTCGTAATTCCTTCTGGAAAGATTCTTTTTCTTCTTTTAATTACTTTTTACCATTACCTGGCTAGCATCCATTGCCTGTTGTCTGGTTTTAATTTTTGCCACTGTGGAAGCTAATAGGACTCTTCTGTATTGGGACATTTAGGAGAGTAAATCCAAATTAAATGTTAAAGTTCACACTTCAGCTGCATTAAATCCCTGTGTAGGCAGCCTTGTTAGAAGTAAAGATGACTTTAATTTTGCTTAATTTAATACATACTAGAAATGAATTAAGCTAAGCCAAATTTAACCACTTAATTTTCAACAAATTTGTCTACGTGAGGTTTGTGAGATTTAACAAATCCATTTTGGCTTCATACTTTTATTAATGTTTTCAATTTCCTGCGTTTCTTGTAGACAAGAAATCAGTTTTGTTTTCTATAGGAATAATCTTTTTCTTCCAGCCTTTTTTTTTTTCTATTTCTCTCCCTTTCTTGATGTTAGACTGTCGCTTCTCTGCTCTGATAGTGGCTTTCATTACTTTCTGAGGGGTAAGGAAGATTTACAGAACACAGTTGTTATTATTTTATTAATTTACATGATAACAAGTTATCTATCTGCGTTAAGGTCAGGGTCATGTCAAGGTGGATGCTGTAAACGCATGCATACATAGGATGGAGTTCATCTCACATAACCTTACTGGGAAAAAGGCAGGCAGATGGAGTGTACCCTCAGCAAGTTTGTAGATGATCAAAACTGAGGGGACAGGGTGGTGCACCAGATGGTTGTGCCACCTTCAGAGAGACCTTGACAGGCTGGCGAAATGGGCAGAGAGAAATCTTACAAAGTTCAGTACAGGGTGATGCAAAGCCCTGCATCTCTGGTGCTTTACAGAGCACTGGAACAGGCTGCCCAGAGAGGTTGTGGAGTCTCTTTCTCTGGAGACATTCAAAACCCACCTGGACGTGTTCCTGTGTGACCTGGTCTGGGTGATCCTGCTCTGGCAGGGGGGTTGGACTGGATGATCTTTTGAGATCCCTTCCAACTCCTGATATTCTGTGATTCTGTGATTAACCCCATGTACCAGTATGGGGGCTGACTAGCTGTAAAGCAGCTTGCTGAGAGAAACCTTGATGTCCTGGTGGACAGCAAGATGACCATGATCTAGCAAAGCACCCTTACAGCAAAAAGGTTGAGAGAGGTGATCCTTCACCCTTACTTAGCACTGGTGAGGCAGCAGCTGGTGTACCGTGTCCAGTTCTGAGCTCCTCAGTAGAAGAGAGATATCAACATACTGCTGCGAGTCCAGCACAGGGCCACAAAGGTTATGACGGGACTGGAACATCTTTCATATGAGAAGAGGCTGAGAGAGCTGAGACTGTTCAGCCTGTAGAAGAGAAGGCTCAGGGATATCTTATCAATGTCTGTAAATTCCTGATGGGGGGGAATAAGAAAGAGGGAGCCAGGCTCTTTTGTGTTAGTGCCTTGTGACATGACGACTTTTTTCTTTTAAATTGTGATTGTGGTCAAACAGAGAAACAGGTTACCCAGAGAGTTTGTGGAGTCTCCGACCTTTGAGAGTCAAAACCCAACTAGATATAATGCTCCTCTAGCAGATCCTACCTGAATGGGGGTTGGACTGCACAGTCTCAAGAGATTCTTGCCAAACTCAACCATCCTGTGATGTAACACCTGAAATACTATTATTTAAATAGAGAAGATACAGATATAACACCATTCAGAGCACGTCCTGCATCCAGCATCAAAGCGCATCACTTTCAGACTTGTCCCATGTGCTCAGGCTGTTCCTCTACCTTTTGAAATTTCCTACATTTTAACTCATCTTTCCTGAGGTGATACAAACCTTTAAGGTAGAAGCAGATTTCCATAGCTTGGCACTGAAACAGGATACCAGAAACACCAATGTATGTAGTGTGTGACTTCATAAATAGTTCATTTATTCCAGAAAACTGCTTGTTCTTGTATATTATAAACCTCCAAACACTAGACTCTTAAGCCCACAGCCTTGTTCACAGCTGTTCTTGTGGACAGCTGGTCTGAAGTTAAAGTTAATGACCTAAAGCTCTGATCCTGTGAGTTTAGTAAGGCAAGTTTAATAAGTATGCTGACTTTTAAAAGTAGCATGAATTCAACAGCTCCTAGGGTTGATGATGAAGAATTACTTTCATAATTTTTAAAATATTTATTATTTTGGGTGGAGGAGGAAAGACAAGGATATGAAACCTTCCGTAATGGAAAAAAAATTGAACTCATGCTGCTCTAACTGTCCTTTTGCTGTCGATTAAAATTGTTCCCAGTAAGTCTCTCTCAGCAGCAGACAAATGAACACTCCCATTTAAATCCCTTTCTGTCTGATAGGTAGACATTTGCAAGCCAAAAAAGAATCATCCTCCTTACTTCTCAAAAGTATGGTCTGCCTTTCAGATGATACGCACTTTCCCATCCTTGTCAGATGAGGCAGTGCTTGAAAGCTTTTTAGCACTTACCCTTTTGTATAACAAGTTATCTCAGTAGGAGACTTTGCAGCAGTCTTTAACCCCTTTTGTATTCTCATTCTATCTCAGAGATGTTTCATACAAGCTCATAAATTCACAGAATCACAGAATCACAGAACACAGAACGTTAGGGATTGGAAGGGACCTCAAAAGATCATCTAGTCCAATCCCCCTGCCGGAGCAGGAACGCCTAGATGAGGTTGCACAGGAAGGCGTCCAGGCGGGTTTTGAATGTCTCCAGAGAAGGAGACTCCACAACCTCTCTGGGCAGCCTGTTCCAGTGCTCTGTCACCCTCACTGAGAAGAAGTTTCTTCTCAAATTTAAGTGGAACCTCCTGTGTTCCAGCTTGTGCCCATTACCTCTTGTCCTATCATTGTTTGTCACCGAGAAGAGCCTGGCTCCATCCTCGTGACACTCACCCTTTAAATATTTATAAACATGAATGAGGTCTCCCCTCAGTCTCCTCTTCTGCAAACTAAAGAGACCCAGCTCCCTCAGCCGCTCCTCATAAGGGAGATGCTCCACTCCCTTGATCATCTTTGTAGCCCTACGCTGGACTCTCTCCAGCAGTTCCCTGTCCTTCTTGAACTGAGGGGCCCAGAACTGGACACAATATTCCAGATGCGGTCTCACCAGGGCAGAGTAGAGGGGGAGGAGAACCTCTCTCGACCTACTCACCACCCCCCTCCTGATACACCCCAGGATGCCATTGGCCTTCTTGGCCACAAGGGCACAGTGCTGGCTCATGGTCATCCTGCTGTCCACCAGGACCCCCAGGTCCCTTTCCCCTACATTCCATGAAGTCTCTCCTTTTTCCACAACATTAATCTCCCACCAACTAGTAATGAGCCTTGGTGGTTCCTTGTGAGAGTCTGAGCAACCACATTAATTCCTTAAAACTTCTTTAACAATAGTGAACCTATTAGCAGAGAGTTTAGGAACATCTGATCCATACATTTAGCCTTAGGAGCTTCTGGTGGCCTACATTTATTGTGCCCTGAAATTCCGAAAGCCCTAGGAAGATACTGCAAATGCCAAGTGCATCGATTTCTGCTAAATTATCTCTGCATACTGTCTTACATAGCAAACTGGAACTGTGCTGCTAAAATCATGCTCATTTTTTGAGATTAATGAAAAATTAATGCAATAAAATGCAAAGTTGTATAGGTTGTTACATATTTTACGATGTGTGAAATGACCGCTAGTTCTTTAGCATGCTGATTTTTCCCCTAAAACATACCTGGCAACGTACAGCCAACACTCATAGTGCTAGCCTTGGCCATGTAATTTCCCACATGGTTGTGTGGGAGCTCACTCTTTGATTTTAGCAGTCTAGAGAAAAATAGATGCCTTTAAAGGTTTACAAAGGAAGTTCTTGTTCAAGTTCAGGTATTTAAATTAGTTGCCCAAGATCCTACTTGCCTCGTAGTCTACTGACAGCCAACCTACAGCAGTAGAATGAGGTTCAAGAGAAAGGAATAAATCCTATCAGAAAATACTTTCCAGAATAATTCTTTCCAGATGTCTAGCATTTTGTAAGCATTTCAAACAAACTCTGGCTTCCTATTAGCCTCACTTCTGCATTCATGTCAATTAAAACACCATACCAATCAAACAATAAATGGGGAATCAAAGCTGAAAGTGGGAAGGAAAGAGGATTGTGGACCCACAGAAGACAACTCTGCATTTGAGACATTTTTCTATGCATGTCTCTGACATTACAGTCTGCACTCAATTTACTTCAGCTGAACTCTGCATTGCTAAAGGAAGAAAGGATGCCCATCAATTCAACCCACTCATTTCTGCTTCTTTTCAGCATCAACTTTTCAATGAATTATTTCCTTCTGCTACAGCAGCTCTTTCAGACTCTTTTTTGGTCTCTTTTCCTGGACCCATTGTTTTATGCCATTTTTATCTTTGCTTTGTTCCCATGTGATATGCAGTGAAGCCCGCAATGCAATTAGCATAGTTAGTTACACTCATTCTGCCCTTTGACTTCTTATAAAGCCACTTTTTGTGAACCTCATGAAAAAAAAGGAAGAAAGAAAATCAACCACCCTAAACTTGAAGTGTCTTATTCTTTACAATTTTCTCCATTCCCTCTGAATGTGTGGATGTCTGATAACACTAAAGAAACAGTATATAAACAGACTTCGCATACACGTTGCGTATTGTTTGCAGTGAATCAATTTTGTCATAAAAGAAAGCAAGTTTTCATTGTAGCTTGAACTATCTTCAATATCATGAAAACCTCCATGAGTTTTTCTCTAAAACCGTAATCTGAACTGAAATCTGCTTCTAAAGCTCCGAAAGGATTATTGATTGGAAGAGACTGTATACAAAGGAATTTCAGTTTGGATGAAACCAGTTTTTAATCTATATTACAATAATACTTCCAAGTTGCATATATTGCTAGAAGAAGAAATAATACAAAGGCTGTTACTGAGACTGTGACATGAATAGAGAGCCCAGTGCATTAATTATATAACCATGACAAAAGAATGGCAATAATCCATCTTTTCTCTGAAATGAGAAGAAAGAGAGCAAGCCATGCCTGGCAAGTGTAAGTGGCAAAACTTCAAGGTCTTCACAAGGTTCTTAAGTGAGGAAGGCTGGCAGTAAACTTCTGCCCCAGAGTGATTAGTGCAGTTGGGTGCACAGTTGAGTGCTCATTGCACCGTCTTGTTGCTTTGGCCTTCAGAAAGTTCAGATCATTTTTCCTCTTTAAACACAAGCCGTTTTTAATTGATTGTCCCATATCATTGTTCAGTTTTGAAAACCAAGCTTCACTTTTAAGCTTGAACCATTTGAACTTTCTTAAAGTAACTTAAATTGCTGAACAAAATACAGGCCCTTTTGCAATAACAGTCCATTGAGCAACTGATGTCTGTTATAAATTTACAGGATAAAAAGACTAACAAGGGAAAATTAACTTAGAATGCTGTTTTCCAGCAACTTCTCTTTTTAAATTGCCCCTGTGTGGATTCTCTTAGAAACAAATCATGGTAGTTCTAGGGAAGTCTAAGAAATAATGAATATACTTAATGTATAAATCAGGTTTTCCCACACTAATATTTGAAATGTTAACCTTCTGCATTTTAAAGGTTGCATCTCAGAATAGGTAAATGTTGCTTGTAGAAAACAAGGCTCCTTTTTGGCAGCTCTATGGGGACAGAAGCAATTACAATTAATGAGCTGGGTTATTGTTTGATTATTAAACTTCTGTTTTTCCACAGTATGGCCATCTTAGTTACCTGGTTGTAAGTCCCTTCTCCATCAGAAAATACAGTAATCTCCCTAGACATGTGTGACCTGAACATAAAGATAGTATAGCTATGATGCAAATTGTTCTGAATATGCCTTTTTACAGAGGGGCTCTGTAGTTTTCACATAAGAAAGGGTACACGTGTAGAGCAGGAAAACTGCTGGGTTAATTTTCCTTAGTTGCTCCTCTCTCTCAGTGACACAATATGTAGTTTTAGCCACTGTGGCTATTATCATGTAGCAGCAGAATACCTGTTTGGTGATACATGCTTCTGTACCTTAACAAAATAAAAATTTTATCCTCTGTCCTAAGTGATGCAATATTTATTACCCTTGGCTGTGCTGTTTATAACTAGACACCTCTGAGCCACTGTGTGCCTATCCGATCTGCTTCACTTCTGATGAAAATGTGCACATGAATTTGGATTTTGGAGATAGCTTTAAGTAGTATCTTGGTGCGATCTCATTTGAAATGATCCTTACACGTTTCTCTACTTGGCTGAAGAAACAACAGGAGAAGCTGTTGCTAATTTTGTTTTTAATTAATTGTGCAGCATGGGTTTATTGATGTGGCATGGACAGGGGTCAACTAAATAGATTTGTCTTGGGTTAATAGAAGTTTTCCATCTCCTCTCCGTCTGATGCTTAAAATATTCCTTAACAACCTTAAGTTCCCAAATGAGTGCAGAAAATCCTCATGATCAGCATGTCAGCCTTTAACCAAGACTGCCACCACCCTTTGTATTCATCCTCTGTGCAACAACCCTTACTGGTAGGAGGCATGTGAAATGCTTGGAAACAGTTTTATGAATAAAAGCATTTCGAGTGCTAAAACCCACTTTGTATAAATTAAAATAATGTCTTTTGGACTTTTCATAAAACACTATATGCTCTACTCATCCCTGGAGTAGATTTCTTTTACTGTTATTACTGTGATGACACATAATTAAGTCAGATTACATTTTTATAGAGAGAGGAGAATAGCTAAGACACAGTTCTAAATTATTCATCAATAAGTTTCACAAAAAAAAAGCAAAAGATAAGAATTTTAAATGTACTCTCTGTTGTTTTTTTCTTCCTAAAACTAGATAATTTTATAATGGTATATTGAACAAATAAGTCTCTCTCTTCCTCCCCATGAGAGAACAAGAGACTTCATTTAACGCCACATGTGTTATTGTGCTTATCTGCTGATTACCATATTACTTTGATTTGTATGGTAGATTGTAAACTCTTGTAGGATTATGGAAAGATTTCTTTCCCCAGGCTGAACCAGTGAGATTTTCAGCATCATGAAGCCAGAGATGAGTAGGAAAGAAGCAGATTGGTTATTATATCTCTATGTATTTTTTACCCACTGATTCATCTCATTTTTATCACTGCAGAGTCAGCATGAAAGCAGACTAAGTTAATACACCTCCACAACGTTGTCACACCACTAAGTTTTAATGTCTTTTTGTATCCTCCACATGCTTAGTGAAAATGTGAATTGCTAAAATGGGGTAGCCAAAAAGAAGAGGAGTAGGCATAGATATGCTTTGATACAGCTAGTTAAAATACTCCTTTTGATTAGAAATGGATACTATATGGCTAAGAAAAGTGCTGATTTTTTAAACATCAGGGGTTTGTTATGTACAATTCTGTCTTTCTGATCTTGGATGGGCTTATCCAAATTTGCAAGGCAATTTACTTGGCATATGAAGCTGAGCATTTCCTTGTAGAAAATACAAGGAGAAGCCGTAATGAAGGAGGAAGTTTAGACCAGAAAAGGGGGAAAAAACCTGTCCCATAAAGCTAAAAGATATTAATTCAGCTACTGTATCTCTGTGCTGTGTATGTAACTCGGACAAGAAAAAGAAAATTAATTTGAATAGAAATTAGATAGAAGTTTAAGTTATACAATGGAGATCATGAAGAGTTTTCTGCTATACTGGAAGGCCATGGGGAAACATGGGAACAAACAGTCAAGAAGATGACTGCTGATATTGACTGGTGTTCATTTTCAAGTCTGTATGCCTTCTCCCATTTTCTGGGAAAAAATGTTGGTGACACCTGTTTAAACTCAGTAAAAGTCTGTGCTGACTATGTTCAACAGCACTGGCACAGAGAAGGAGGCAGCTTAATGGCCAAGACTAGACAGAAGTTATGGGTTCACTTTACTGCTCTGCTGCTGGGCTCTGAAAGGTCAGAGAAGTAGCTTTATCTCCTGTTTAATGACATAAAAACAACTACACTCAAATCCTTTGTAATAGGGAAAAATGGACCTGAAATCCTGTAGGAAATTCTTGTCAACCACATCCAAGATTAACTAAAGTAATGGAGAAAACCAGAATAGTAGGTGAAAAGCTGGGGAGAAAGGTACAGAGATAGATTTACAGCTTCCACTATGCAAAGAGGTTGTCAGTACAGACAAAGAGGGGAACTTGGTAGGATCTCTACTGTGTATCATAGCCACAATTTATTTGCAAAAGCAGGTGGTTAATCAGGTGACCGAGTTTGCTGATACTGCTGAATTCTTCAAGCTGACAGACACTAACACTGACAACAAAAGGTTAACCAGATCTTGTGATTTTAAGTGGTTGGAGATAATTCTGATAGTTTAAAAGTAATAAATGAGGTAAAGCATAACCCTAACAATTTTTACATTGGCATGGATACATAGATGAGGTATAGATATTTTGGAAAGACATTTAGAGATTTTGTGGTTAGTTCTTTGAAAGGTGCTCAAGGAAAGCAGAAGACCATAGAAACAACAACAAAAAAGCATCAGAAACAGGATAGTAGACATCACTTTTCCTCTCTGTAAAGACAAGATCAATTCACGTCCTGAATACTGTATGAATTTCTGCCCCCTCTTTTATCCAACATAAAAAACTGTTGAAACAGACAAGGGCAGCAAAGATTAGATATGAAGAGGTTTTTGTGTGAAGAGCAATTAGGCTAGGATTATGGGTCTTTGGGGAGAAAAAAATGACTGAGGGACAAAATTATAGAGTATATAAAATAATAAATATCACAGAGTAAATTAAAGGCTGTGTTTGCTGTTGACAATGTTTGAAGAGCTAGGGGCCAACTAATGAAATTACCATGCTGCTAGTTTAAGGCAAATGTAAGCAAGCACTTCTCTCACACATTTCAACTGTGGGACTCATTGTCAGAAGATTTTTGTAGTGCCCAAAGGATGGATTTTAAAAAGGTTCAGAAAATTAGCTATAAGAAAAGACCATCAATGATTATCTATCCTATACAATATTAAGATATTTTTGATTCATATACAGGAAGAATACTTCTTATACTTCTTCTTTAAACAACCACAATCAGTGACTTCTGCACTACAGGAGATGGTTTTCTGGGTCTGATGAAACTAAGTTTTGCCCACTATGATATTTCCTATGCCACAGAACTGAACCCAGTCCACAGAAGGTATACTGTGACATTCAAAGGCAATTTGAAAGAAAAGTAATTTTTAAAAAAGACTGATTTAATCTATCTCATTTAAAATAAGAAGAAAAGTGACTTTATTATTTGTGACTTCACAAGAGAATAAGCAGTTGAGATGGGAAAAAAAGTATAGGACAATAGAGGTGTGTTCTGGGGCATGTCTTTAAGATGCAAACTTAGTGTGGGATCACTCATTCCAGATTTGAATCCGAGTCCTGCATTTTATCTATCCCTAAATCTATGTAGAAGTGTGGAAGAATCCATTCCTAACAATCTTTTTGCCTTCCTCCATCTATATCTTCAGTTAATTGTTGGCAATTTAAATATTTGTGAAGATATGGTAGAAGTAGATGAGATCAACAATACCAGTTGGGAACAGATCAGTACAGTCTCTTATTTGGTGGAGTGGAGGGAGCAGTACATTGCTTAAAAGAGATTTGACTGCACCCATCAGTGAGAAACAGAGCAGTGAGGTTGATAGCTCCTTGGTAGGTTGCAGCAGCTGAAGATTGAAGACTGAAAAAAATTTTAAATAGCATTTCTCTTCTCCCACTTCACGTGGGGATAGCTGTAGAACCGTTGGAGCAACAAGAAAGGTTTTTTTCTTCTCTTGGAAACTGTAAAGATACTCAAAGGTATCAGTCACAAAATACAGGAATGTTGTCTGAGTGCTGTATAAATTCTTGAAATGAAAAGTTGGAGAGACATTTAAAGATGGTGCTGAGGGAGATGAGGGCTTGAGGGAGCAAGAGTGATTTTGTACTGTCATTTTGACCTCAGCCTGAATCTTGCGTGCAGCATCAAGTTGCCTTCGCGTAAGCCTGAGCCTGGAATACATGCATGAGATGAGCTGGCATGCCCTGAGGTGGATCTGGAGCGCTGGCCTGCTTCCCAAGGACTGCCAGAGCTGCTATGCTGAAATTCAAACTCTTTATGGGCTAATGATTTTCCTGCTTGTTTTAAGCAGGCAGCATGCCTGCCAGCATGTTTTAAGGACTCTTGATATTTTGCCTGCAAGCTAAGATGTCTGTGTAAATGTAAGTAATGTCTCTGTCCAAGTATTCCTTACCTCACAGGGTTAAAAGAATATGTGCATCAAAATTTGAGGTGTTCTGGTGCCGTGGTAGTAAAGTAATATAAAATGTGAAACCATGTGAAGTCTAAAATTTGTTAGATGTATAGAGCAAAGTCAAGCTGAAACATCTGAATGCAAATTGTGATCTGAACTCTCTCCCAGGAGCAAGAGTTTTGGGTCAGGTGTTACTGTTCAAGACTGTTTTCAAGGGAGTGACTATGGCTTTTTATAACACAAGCCTTGTTACACTTTGATTTCTTCCTCTGTCCTGGTCTGAATTATGTTACTTTTGTTGATATGAATTCACAGCCACTAGCCAATGACCATAAAAGCCATTCTCTACCACATATTGACTTGAAAGATTTAGGTCCCCAGTATAAAAGGATGGCACTTTATCCACTCAGCCAGACCAGACCCTTGATTTTACATTGCTGTTTTCTCTCTGAGTTTCAGAAGACCTTTTAATATTTCAGAACCATGCCAGCGCTTTCATAAACTTTCCAAAGGGTGAACAGTAGTAGTTGTATTCCAGCTGCTGCTGAATCTGCTGTGTTTGTTCAGCCTTGAAATGATCTTTTAAGATGTGAAAATAAAATGTTTCACTAGTACTGAGCCATAAACACAAAACTGACCAGGGATGCTATCCGCCCAACAAAAACTACCTATTATGTATTAAAACCATTTTTTTTTCCAGCTTTCTGCATGGAGACCTGGTTCTGCTCTAACCTTTTTTTTTTTTTAGTAAAGTGGGTAAAACAATACTCAAGAAATTAAATTTTAAAAGTTTTGAGAATATAATGACTGGTACTTTGCTCTTAACCACACTATGAAACTTATTGCAAAGGCTTAAAGGACTCAGACTTCTTTTTTCCTCTCATAGAAAGCAAGCAAGCCTTATTTACTTATTACAGAAGTATTCCTCTGAATGATCTAAGTATTTTGACTCAAGTCACAAAGCTGCTTAAGTGTAAAACTGCAAGCTGATCTTCTGATTACTTTTGTAGATATTTCCTCATTTTACATTATTTATTTGAATGTGTGAAAATCATATGCTTGTATGTATGCTGTAGATACTTCCGGGTTTTTTTAATAATGCAAGCAAATGAGGTGCCAGTACAGGCAGCTCTAACATTCAAGCCCTTAACGTTTACTGCTAATAGAACTGGCAAACTGCAATATGAACTCTCAGCAGAAATCATACAGCTCACAAAGT
>NW_010198735.1:3492-5297 GCF_000695765.1 Mesitornis unicolor | reverse complement strand
CTTTCCCTTTTCCAAGCAATTAGTAGGAAAAAAAATCAACAAAACAAAACTTGGTTTTTAAACTAAGTGCCCAGCTCAGACAACTATGGACCAAAGATCAGACTCCAATACAGATTTTCACATACCACTAAGATTGTCTTCCTTGGCCATGTCATCTTCTCCTTGCCCTTTAGGCTTCTATCTCGGTGAGACTTAAAGTCTAAATTTTGTAATTCTACATCAGAACCCAAAGTTGGGCTAGAGGTGCACTAGAACAAGGAGAGACAGCAGGCTCAGCTGTATAAATTATCCTGTACTTGACGTCACTGGGAAGTGGTCGTCAAAGTGAATATGGCGGAGCAAAATCTATAAGGTGGAATGGGTCAAAATGAAGACTGAGCTGGGACTAAGGCAGGTATTATGGAGCTGGACTGGGAAGAATGAGAGTGAGGATTCATGAGAGAGGAAAGCTGAGGCAAAGCAAATGAGGAGAGTTGAAAGAAATACATTTAGGTGTGTTGATGAAAACAGAGATGCTTAGAGTGGGAAGATTGTGAATCTCCAGGACCCTAAAGAGTTCAGGACTGGAAGTTTTGAGAGAATAGGAATCCTAAACTGGTTGCAGAACAGCTATGTATAAGAATGTTGCACTTCAATCAACAAAAAGGAGCAGGGTGTAACAGCTCTATGTACCTAGTGACTAGTAACTTCTTGTGATCTCACACAATGATGCACAAATACCTGTTCTGTTTACTCCTCCAATGGAACAGTAAGCATAGTTATAGATAGGCAGGTGCTATAATTGTGCTGTTGAGCCATCTTCTGTACTTGTAAAATACGTAGTGCTCAAGTCTCAAGGCTGGATACTGTCCACACTGACAGATTCTCTCACAATCTGAAATGGCATGGACACATGAAAATTGCCCTGGGGAAAGTCAAACCCATCTCTAACTATTCCCAAAGCCTGAATAGTATGCATGGTTGAAATCTAGTGCCCATGCCTTGCTGCCAGTTAAGATACTAATATAGCTGTAAACCATGGAAAACTTGTATCTTTCATTTTCATCAAAAATCCATAGTCCATCAGGACTTCTAATGTTTTCAGAATGTGCTTAGTTTAGATATGAAATATCTTCTGCAAGCATTGTCAAGGTCTTACTTCTAATATCCCTATCACTTATTTTGTGTTGAGTGGGTATAAATCTTTTTCTGGGTTCCACGCAAGCTTGTAGGTCAAAAGTGCATTAAAAATGTGCTGAAGTGTTAAATGGTCCTATAGTGCCTTCTGTCAACATTTAAGAAGCTACTCAGGTCTTGACTTCTGTGGGAGTACTGAAAGAATAATCTTGAACAGCTCTTCTCTTTTTAAAGGTCTCCCCTAGCTGGCAAATGGCACCATAACCCAAGAGAAATGTGTGACAGATGTGTTATTTCTGTGGGAATTATCTGAGTTTTCAGTCAGTAGCAGTTCTAAATATTGTATATAGAAGCTTAGTTTATTAGTAGAACTACTTCCATGGCAGAGAAAGAAAGCATTTGTTTTTCTTTCAGAAACAAGACTTTCTGGAATTAGCATATGTTTACTTTTAATGATAGAAAAGTTTCATATCTACTGATACAGAACAGAATTTCATCTGATATGTCAAGAAAGAACAGCATTATTAGGTGTGGCTTTATTTACATGCTTATTGGAAAGATTGTATTGCAGGTTCAATAGCTATTTGTTGCTGCTAGAGGCAAAGCTGGAAGAGTCGTGTGTGCATAGTTTTGATGTTATTGATGTTTCATTTGACGACAGTTGCTTCCTCTGTTCCTTCTAATGACCA
>NW_010198735.1:0-3461 GCF_000695765.1 Mesitornis unicolor | reverse complement strand
CCTGCTGAGAGTCAACCCAAGCAATTAGAGTCTTTAGAAGACTTCATATTGTTACTGTTTCATTAAACGAGTTTTAGTTTTCTTTTGCAACCCCTAAGTCTCTCTCCCTTACTCTCTTTTCCCATTCTGGGCTGGGGAGAGGGGTTCATAGAGAGCATCTCTCCATCATTTAGTGGCCAGCCAAGCCCTAAACCATGACAAATGGTAATTTTCTGAAGAACCTGTTTGGAGTATTTAATGCTAGACAAGGATGCTGCTGTATGTGGGTAGGGCTGTTGTCTCAATGGAAGATCCAGTGCCATTAATAGAGGCTTCATGTAAGGTCTGTGATCAGGTAATGTTCACTGAAACATGTCATAGCCACTACTTCCAAAGTGCAAGAAAAGGCTGTACTATTTTGTATTCCTCTCCCTCAGCATGCTCCAGGGGCATCTTGTGGATCAAATGCTTTTCAGCTTGCTGGTTTTCCTTGAAGTTGATGTGTCCATCACCTAGTAAAGGATATACACAACCCAAACAGCGAACGTCGCATCCTCTAGAAACTACAAACTTGAGTGGCTTCTGGTCTTACCAAGAGCTGCAGTGGGAGCGCATAGGTGATGGCTACATCTGGAGGCCTGCAAACAGGCTTTCATGTTAACGATGTGGCTCTCTTGGTCAGACAGAAGCTCTGTTGAGAATCAGAGAAGTGGTGAATTTGTGAATGAAGATGGGTGCAAGGGTAGGTTTTAAAGAACCCTTGCAGATGTCTTAGATAGTGTTCCAAAGTCCTTTTTGACAAGTATTAGGTGAAGTTCATTCTTGGATTATTAAACATGTCTTCTGTATTTCATTACCTGCTAACATTGTTAATAGATAATACTAAGGACTTTGAATATCCTAGTAGAAGAAACCTACTTTACAAAACTGGAGAAGAGACATCTTCTAAGGAAAAGATCTGTCCTGATTGTTTTTCTGTTATAAGGAAATCCCTTATAGAAGGTAAACTTTACAGTGAAACTCTTGGAAATCCAACTGAGAGGCTGGAAATCATCTCCCAGTAGAGCTTACAACAGAACATATGCTACAGGGATTTTATTTTCCAGTGATGAATGAGATGTTAAGAATCCTAAAACACCAGTAGTATATATTCTAATAGATGCAGTAAAAGAGAGGCGGTTATCAGAAAACCTTATGATTCTGCTGTATAGTCGATCTTTTATTAGCCTATTACACTCAAGACAGCATGTTAATTAATGCTTGGTCTCAGAGGGTTCTGGTTAAACTTAAAAACCTACAGAAAACTGTTATGTTTAGATGCATTGATAGCTTCTGTAAAAAGAAAAAAAATATCCAAAAAATACAGATGAACATTATCACATGTTTTCTTAGAGATTTGTCGGCAAAGTTAGCTTTCATGCTAGCCAGCTGGGGTCTTGGGTTTCTATATGAAAAGAATAGCTCAGCTATGTCTTGAGGCTAATACTGAAAAGGTCATGAGATTCTCTTTCATGAAAGGAATGAAAGTAAGCTGAAAAGTACAGGAAAACATAACGTTCACTATAAATGATAGAACTGATTTAGTCCTATGCATTTCTCTGTATATAGAAAATGACATTGAAATACATTTGTATTTAGATTTAGGGAGCAACTTACTTTCTGCCTCTTCACCAGTTTATTATTTATTTCCAAACCTTATTATTTTAAAATGCTGTAGCACCCAAAATATGCTAGACCATTTCTAAACACAGTCACATAATGGATTTTTTCTATGATGAGCGAAGCAGCCATTTGAAGTTCATTCATTGAGACCCTTTGGCCTTTAGAACATTTAGTGAAGGGTTTGTTTTGTTTATTTTACAGTTCAGTGGAATGGAAAACAATTTTTCTTAAGCATTACTGGAGGCCATCAAACAGTGAGAAGGAATAATTTTTCTGCTGCTGCATGTTCAGCGGAATTTAAAGGTATCTATTAAAAAAAAACAGGTGTAGTGATAAACCTAGATTTCCCCCCTTTTTCAAAAAAGTGTAATTATGCTCATCAGACATAATGATCTGCTATTTTCCCTGTCTTGCTATTGCTCAGAGTGTAATGAGAAAAGTTTGCTGATGCTGGCTGGGTTTGATTACTCCCCATTTCTTCTTGTTTATTTACTACCAAAAAAGAAAATAGAAAACCACCACCCCCTTAAAAAGAGCAAACAAAAAACCTAAACAAACCACCAACCAAATTAAATTGTTTACTTATTCACGAAGTGTGATTTGGATGTGTAGTTTATACATGGAAATAAAGTAATTGAAAACATACTTTTCTCAGCCTGTTGCCATAGAACTATTTAGATTCAGATTTTGATTACTTGGAGAGGCAATAGGAGGTCCTGTTTTCATTCCTTGTTTTGTATTTTTCAAAAACTAATTTTCATAAGACATTACAAATATTATTAAGTGGAGGCAGGAAATAGATAAATAAAACTGTTTGAATAATAATGAGGTAAACTGAGAAATCAAGTGATTGATGATGCGTTCATTTAGTTCATGCAAGTTGAAAACCTGGAACCTAAACTCCTATTGAAGTCAACGGCAAAAGTCTACCTGCACAGAATATGAGAGTTACAGCTCCTTCTTACTAAGACACTTCAGTTAAGTTGTTCTGACTTTAAAACCATGTAGCTACAAGCTGCATCTAAATTCAAATGGCATTGAAAATAAGTCTTAAGAAGCAGCTTGTAGAGCTGAACTCCTGTCTGGCTCTGATACATTCAAGGAAGTAAATGGTATTTGACCTTTACTGAGGTTTGGAAAAGGACTCTGGAAAACATCAAAACTCATTTTTATGTTGGGTTTGGCACATAAGAAGTGTAGTCCCATTGAATACTGGCAGTACTTGATATTCAGGCATCCCTTTTAGAATCTTAAGATATGAATGTCTGTTCCCAGCAGAATGACTCAGGCAAGATGAGTTAAGATCGCAGTCCCCTTTTCCCACTAATAATATACGGGCATCAAAGAGGGGTAGCTTGATACTTATCTTGAATGTTCAGACATGCTATGATCATGACAAACTTAACAGCCTTCATTCTTTGGAAAGAATTTACATTATTTTTCATTATACTGGGCATGAGAATACTTAGTCTGGAGACAAACCGGTGGATTGAAAAATGGTCCTAACTATGCTTGTGTGGGATAACTCTGCTGGGGCTGCCTGCTGTGTTTACCCCTTCCTAACGCCTGGTCAGAACAGGAAAGCTTCAGAGCCAGGCTTCCTCTTGTTTGCTGCCCAGGAATTTACAATACAGTAGAGTAGAGTAGAGTAGAGTAGAGTAGAGTAGACTAGACTAGACTAGACTAGACTATTACAGTTAGAAGGAATCTGCAGTCATCATCTAGATCAATTGCCTGATCACTTCAGGGCTGACCAAAAGTTAAAACGTATTATTATGTTTTATTTTATTTTCAGGGCTCTGTTTTGGGGCCAGTCCTGT
>NW_010198734.1:0-375 GCF_000695765.1 Mesitornis unicolor | reverse complement strand
GAAAAAAAACCAAAACAGTGCAGGACTCCCGAAGTCTTCTTCCCAGGCGGTGCAGAACTCCCAGACATATCACACAAGACGGTGCAGGACTCCCTGAGAAACCCCAAACACGGCGCAGGTCTCCCAGAAATACTCAAACACAGTGCAAGACTCCGAGAAAAGCTCCAAATGATGCAGGACTCCCAGAAAAACCCACAAATATGGTGCAGGACTCGCATCAAAACCTCAAATGGTGCTGGACTCCCAGAAAAAAATGAAAACAGTGCAGGACTCTCAGAAAAATCCCAAGACAGTGCAGGCCTCCCAGTAAAACTCTAAACACGGTGCAGGACTCCCAGAATAAACCGAAAGATGGCGCAGGACTCTCAGAAAAAA
>NW_010198733.1:10258-13606 GCF_000695765.1 Mesitornis unicolor | reverse complement strand
GGCTGAGCATCCGTTCCCGCTTGCAGCGGCCCCTGATGGATGCGCCCGCTGATCTGTGAAGAGTAAAGTTTCTCCAGAACGAGCCTTTTTAATAAAAAAACAACCAACAAATTAAAAAAATCTAACGATAAACGACTGTAAAGGCGAATCGAATCCTCTCCTCTAACAAAGCGGAGGGTTAACAACCAAAAAAAGTAATCGTCACTGTCAACAAAAGCGGCTTTGTTGATGTTTGAAGGTGCTTCGTGGTGTCATTGCACGGCCCCTTCTACTAAACATGGAAATATTGAACATTAAGGCTGGAAATTCCTTAAATCGAGGCGGAGGTGGCAGCTGACTTAAATAAGGGCTGTGACTCGCTGCGCGGGTACAAAGTCCGGCTCCTCGTGTAAACCCCGGTGAGGTGGACGGGGAGGAAGGCGGTGGACTTTGCACAGGAGCAGACGGTACCACCGTGGGCAGCCCATCAGAGCCGTAAATGAACCGGGCAGGACGGAGTTACTGCCAGTTCTGAGGACTCCTGTATTTGGTAGCAACAACGGCGATGGGTTTTTGTCCTCCCCATCACCCAAAGAGCACTCATCCTATAGGGCACACCCTAGAGCACCCACCCTTCTGGGAGCATTGCCATGATGAGCCCACTAGGTTTCTGCACCCTTGATGCGTCCCAAGAAGCAAGGATGGGTTTGGAAGTCCTTCGTGAGCCCTCAGCGAGCCTTTGCTGGGATGGTAACACCACGGCGTCGTGAGGAACATGGTTAGCAACCCCAATCCCAAGCAAGATGGGTTTTGTGATTTTCTCTTGTATGGAGAAAAGCCATCGCACCTCAGCACGATTCCTACCATTTCCAGGGTGATGTTTTAAAAGTGGCAAAAATATTCTGCCCCCCTCATGCAGTGCTTTGCACCTGAAGTGCTGCCCAGGTACGGAGCTGCAGAGCATCCTGCATCCCTGCAACCCGCAGCATCGGTACCAGTGCTCCCCAAGGCTGGGATTGCCACCGATGTGGTCACACGTGTGTGACCTCCCGAGTGCTGTATCCCAGCGTCACCCGCCCCTGGCTGCTCACAGCACCGAGCACCACCAACGCTCTCTGCGGGGAGGCTTAAAGCTTGAGCAAACAGCTCGGGCTGGAAACGTGTGGAGCTGAAGGAAAGATGCAACACGTAGGTGCAAGGCAGAAGCGGGAAGAAAATCCCAGCTTTCCTCATCCTCATCAGGATCCCACCCCGGACCATGGCCATCGCTCTGTCCCAGCAGCACCAAGACTGGGATGTGACTTCAGGGGCAAAGGCAAAACCAAAGTGGTGCTAAATGTCCCCAGAAATCATCCCCACACATCTGCCAGGGGGGCAGAGACAAGGGGTTTTGGGGAGGTGGGGAGATTGCAGCAACTTTCCCCTCCTCTCCACTCATCTAATCCTCCGGGCTAATCCCTTCCAGCCATATGGAGCCCTCGCATCCCAAACCTGCCCCCAGGAAGCAGCCACTGCCACCCCTGCAGATCCCGTATGCCCCTGGGAGCAGCACTTTGGACCTCAAAAGCGGTGTATGAGTGGAAAAAGGGTGCGAACCCCCACCCGCAGCCCATCGGGAGACGCTCCCCTGCAGCAGCTCCCCAGCACATTGTGTATGCACCGTTTCTGATGAAAATCCACACTAAAAATACACTTTAAACCCAGGTGAAGCGCAGCCCTCGTGTCCATTCTCCTCCCCTTTTTAACAGCGGGATTTATTTACTGCAGTTATTTGTGGGTGCTGCCCCCAAAAATACTGTTTCCCAGGTCTGGTAATTGCTGGAGGCATTTGAAAATTAATAGAGCAGCTAGAGCAAAGGACAGGAGGAGTAAATCTGACGTAAGCCAGCGTGTAATTCAGTGCTATTCCCAAGAACTGGTGGCTTTCTCTGCGCTCGGCAAAAGCCAGGGGCTAAGCCAGCTTGGGAGGGGGGGGCACACATCTTCCCTGGGAGGCTGGGATTTTTCAGGAGAATAAAAGTGGATGGGAAAAGTTTAATTTCCAGAGCATTTTCAATATTACAGCATTTTCTGGAGAAGAAGTGCGTATGCATGGGATGGGAGGGAGTTCACCACACCACCTTGCCTCCAACCTTATTTTCTCTTGCCTACCCCTATCCTGGGATAGGAAACCCTGCACCAAAGTGGCCCAAAGTTTTATTTATATTATATTACATTACATTACATTAGTAATTTTATATTTTCTATTCACGCCAGTTCTCTGCATTGCTTTGGCACCTTGGGGCTTCCCTGCAGAAAAGTCCCTGTGGGGTTGTGTAATTCAAGAAGCAACCTCACAAGGTGCACAAGGGGAGGATTTCTTGATAAAAATCTGGGTTTTTTTAAAAATTAGTATCTTTTTTTTCCACGCTTACAGAGCAGTTTGCTTAGGTGAAACTCCAAGCTATGTTACCCTTAAAGCTAACAAAACATTAATTATTTCACTTCTAAGCAGAGCACCCCTCCCTGTCAAAATAAGGCGGTTTATACAAACCCCCCATTTATTAACTGGAAGCTTTTTGAAGCTGGCTCTGGAGGGACCCTATAAAACCAGCATGCAAACGCCTGCCCCCTGACCCAGCAATAAACTACTACGTGAGGCAGGAAAACTTAGACTTGAGAGCAAGGGAAAGAATAAAGAAAAAAAAAAGAAAAAACAAATTAGCCCCAGGCTTTCAGACAGCAGAGGGGGAAGGGAGCGATGTGAGAGCATCACTGCAAGGTCTTGTTTAGACTGGCAGAGACTGGGAAAACCTGGCGGCAGAGCGGGCAGGCAGAGTCCGAGGGACGGACGGGGACCATGAGTGGAAGAGGGGGGACGGGGACGGTGGCCCTGGCCATGAACTGAGGAGGGAAACTTCCTGATGGGCTTTTTACTCTTTCTTTTTTTTCCACCCACCATTTGATATCCATACGTAGGAGCAGCTCTTACCTATGCAAGCCCAGGCGCACTGGTGGGTCTTACCCCTCATCCTCTGGACGATGACACCCCCTGCTCACCCCTCACAGGATGCCACCTGCCAGCAGCCCCATGGGTTTCTCAGGGCACCTACCCCAGCAGTCCCCCCTGCACCCACCAGCTTTTCGGTTGGCGATGGCCCCTCCTGGGAAAACACTTCCATGACATCAGGGACGAGAGGCTTTTGTGCGGGCAGCACCCCGCTAAGCCACACAAAGCCTCGAGGGGGGGGGTTCCAAGGGGCCCCCTCCATCTTCCCCTCCCCGGGCACTGGCTTTTGTATCGCCTTGGCCGGATTCGTTAACTCCCCTCCTAAAGCTGGGGCCTCCTCTGCCTGCAATCCCTGCGGATTTTACCTCCGGGCAAGAGCA
>NW_010198733.1:4092-10227 GCF_000695765.1 Mesitornis unicolor | reverse complement strand
GAAAAAAGAAGGGGGGGGGGGCAGCCCAGAGCCATAAAAGAGCCTGGTAAAAACAACAGACTGCGGTTGGGGGATAGATAGGCTTTAAAAAAAGCGCACTGCCGAGGAGAGTTTGATGGCTCTGCCAAAAGGAAAGAAGTGTCTTCCCACTTGCAAACAAGAGTTAATTATAGACAAAAAAAAAAGGGCCTAGGAAAGTGTTAAAACCATCTGTGCCGCTCAACCAGTGGCCTCAGGCTTTCAGACAGATTGATACCTGCATCTATATCTCTCTATCTTCTTATCACTAACTAAACTAAACTAAACTATACCTATACCTATACCTATACCTATACCTATACCCATACCCATACCCATACCCATACCCATACCATGACATGCCATCCCAGCCCTGCCATCCCTGCCCTGAGTTCCCAGTGAGACCCCCTCCCCGCAGCAGCCACCCTATCGGAGGGGTGCACAGGGCAGGAGCTCCAGGTTCGGCAGATGAGGCCACTGCCAACCCCAAAAAGTGCCCTGGGTGGCACAGAAGGAACATCCCTAGGATGCACAGCACAGCCTCACCACAGGATCACAGCGCAGCTGGGGTTGGAAGGGACCCCTGGAGATCACCCAGTCCAACCCCCTGCTAGAGCAGGGTCACCTGGAGAAGATCACACAGGAACACGTCCAGGCAGGTTTTGGATGTCCCCAGAGAAGGAGACTCCACAACCTCTCTGGGCAGCCTGGTCCAGTGCTCTGTACCCTCACAGTAAAGAAGTTTTCCCTTATTTTTAAGCTGAACCTCCTGTGTACCAGCTTGTCCAGGAGCCTTGTCCTTCAGATACATCCCACTGTAGCATCACACCAGTATGTCCTATGGGCCTGACCTCAAGGCACTGATTTTTACCCCCAGCCCTGGCGAAACGAGGGGTGTGAGATGATGCCAAGCACCTTGCATTGCCCCTGCCACCTTCTCAGCAGGGCTGAGGATGGACGTGCCTCCTGCCGTGGGAAGGGCAGGGTCCACGGGAGGCCAGAGCGCAGCCTGCCCGGCTGCAGCAGCGCCCGACCCCGCTGTCGGATCCCAACTGCTTCACAAATATTTACCTAGTTGCTTTTTAAACAAACCCGAAATGCCAGAGAGTTTAAAGTCCATGTCCTAAACGGCTCCCATCTTGCTCTCGCCTGCCCTCAGGTCCCCAGCCGCCTGCCCCGGGCGCCTCCGGGCTCCTGCACCGTGCCGTGACCCCCCGAATTTAAAGAACCTGCAGGCAGGCAGGCTCCTGCCTGACCAGGCAGCAGCTACACTTCTGCCTCTGATTTTATTAGTGACATTCGGGCTGGATGATGCCTGAACACGCAACTGGTGCATTTCTGAGGAGACCTCACGCTGATGAGCTTGCATATAGATTCACCGCAGAAAATAATTAGCTATAATTAAGGGCTTCTGGTTTATGGCTCCAACAATTGTTTAAACAGCAGAGCCCTGCTCAAATTAAGTTCAGGACTTGCCAATAAATATTTCTTTACCGTGATATGGTTCGGTTTCAAACTCCTGCTCCAAGCAGACAGCCAGGACTGCTCAGATCGGGGCCAGAGATGTTCCTCTTTCAAGGATGCACGAGAACCTGGTCCCAAAATCGGGCCGGATCGGCTGGCGTTTCGGCTCACCGAGACGGAGGAGCAGCGTGAGGCTCCTCCACGTAACATCTACCCACCGGGCTGGCCTCCGCCCCACCTGCGGCGCTCCCTCCCTACGGACAACATATGGCACGTCTCACCTCATTAGAGCCATAACTAGCAGAAATAATAAGCAAGTTTGGTTCCTCCGCCACCACGCGCTGTTTCAAGAGAGCGATCAACACACAAAACCTAAGCTAATGCACTAGAACAAGCTCTTTAGCACCGAGGTTTTTTGGTGTCTCCCCAAAAACCCTGCTCCCAAAGCCAGTCGTGGTCCTGCAGCGTGCTCATGCTCCACGACATCAGCCTGGGTGATATCAACCGGGCAAAGAGGAGTTAAATTTGCAGATCGACGTTCGTATTCAATATCCACTTTTTCCCACTTTTTAATTAACACCAGCCCTCCGTTAGTGCTGCTAAAGAGGGAATCCACCGATGTGCTCACCGCGAGGCACCGCAGCGTGATGCAGTCCCACCACGCCGGACCAGGTAAAGGACAGAAGAGCAGCCCATGTGACAGAGCTCTGTCCCCAGCATGGTGAGGACAACACGAGGGAATGCCGGCCCTCAGCCTGGGTAGCTTCTCTCCAAGGCAGGTCCTGAAGCCACCTCAGGGCCACCAAGTATGGAAAGCCCAGATGTTGCTCCAAATCAATAAAAGTATTTCCACTGTTTACTCCAAGGAAAAGGGATTTTTTTCTGCATCTCTGCTTCTTCCAGCAGAAGAAACCTCGGAAAGTCCTGCGAGCAAAACCCCGATGCTGCTCTGCCACCCAAAAGGGCATTTCATACATGTTTGGTGCCTCCCCAGAGGGACAAGCCAGGAGCACCACCAGCTCCTGCCAACTGTCAGGTTTTTCCGAGTATGATCTAGGAGCGCTGTGGGAAGCACACAGGGAAAACAGCCATATCATAAACCAACTCAACTTTATGGCCTGAGCGTTTTAAGATGTAGCAGGAGCCTTTGTACTGTGAACGTAACTGCAATATATCAGTTAGCCATCGCTTCCACCAAGATCTAGTGCTCGAGATTTTGCAGCAAACGCTGACTTAAAGACCCATACCAAATACATTATGATACCACTGCTTCCCGTTACCCACGCTGATGATTCAATTAATTTAAAAAAAAGCAGCCAAATTTAATTTCACCGTTAACCGTGCAATCCCCAGTAACCGTGAACTGGGACGACAGCAGCCGCGTGCCCAACCTTGGATGGACCAGAGGGATCACAGAATCCCAGAGCGTTAGGGATTGGAAGGGACCTCCAAAGCTCATCCAGTCCAATCCCCCTGCCGGAGCAGGAACACCCAGATGAGGTTACACAGGAAGGCGTCCAGGCGGGTTTTGAATGTCTGCAGAGAAGGAGACTCCACAACCTCTCTGGGCAGCCTGGGCCAGGGCTCTGGCACCCTCACTGAGAAGAAGTTTCTTCTCCAATTTCAGTGGAACCTCCTGTGTTCCAGTTTGTGTCCGTTACCCCTTGTCCTATCATTGTTTGTCACCGAGAAGAGCCTGGCTCCATCCTCGTGACACTCACCCTTTAAATATTTATAACCATGAATGAGGTCTCCCCTCAGTCTCCTCTTCTGCAAACTAAAGAGACCCAGCTCCCTCAGCCGCTCCTCAGAAGGGAGATGCTCCACTCCCTAGATTATCTTTGTAGCCCTACGCTGGACTCTCTCCAGCAGTTCCTGTCCTTCTTGAACTGAGGGCCCAGAACTGGATGCGATGTGAGGAGAGCAAAGGGATGAAAGATAAGGAAATATGGATGTGAGTGGAGAAACAGGGCAAAGTAGGATCTTTTCTAAGCCCTTTGCAGGGGTAGAAAGTGTAGGAAAGTTTGCAGGAGAGATGAGACAAGGAGCAGATGAGGAGTTGTAGAACAGTGCCTGCAAAGACAATCAGATCCATCAGTAGGGCCAAGAGTTAACAGGAACCGTCAAATGGAGCACTAACTCCAGAAAGGCAAGCTGTTCTTTCGAGGGGTAAAAGGTTGCCCTTCAGAGACCTGCAGTGATGGTTTGCACATGGGCTTGGGCCTTGGGTCAAGCGGGGCTCATCCATGGCTTCATCAGGCAGCCCAGCTCACTGCAGAGGAAGAGCACAGAAGGGACACGGCTGCCTCATGAGCCTTCCTCTCCAACACACAACCGGAGAAGAATAGTTAGCCCGAACAGAGCCCTCCCATCTGCTTTTGTTTTCCAGTCTTCAGTCCCGGGCTCCGTTAAAGCCCCTGAAGTCACCGGGCATCTGTTCTCCTCCACCCATCGCAATCTGCCAGCCACCGCCACTCTGACAGCCATCCATCACGCCGTAATACGCTGACCACAAGGACCCAGTGGGACATCATTTTCAAGTCAAATGCAGCAGTTAGCATAAAATAAAGCATTGCCCTGGTTTGTGTAGTTGGGCGCTTTTTTGTTGGGTTTTTTTCTGACGATTTTGCAGCTGCAGCAAGGGACTCGATATGCAACAAAAGTGGGGGGGGGGAAGAAAGGCACAGGAAAATGGCAATTCTACTCTTCTGAGTCATAACAATTATGACGTTGTGATAAGAAACGTTTTCTATGAATTTTTAAGTACCAGTAATCCTGTTTTGCAATTGTCCCCCGGGAACAAGGCGACAGATTGAATGGGGCTGACAGTTATTTCCATCCTGACAAACGTGGCTCCGATGCGCCGTCTCCTCCCTCCAAACTTCCCAGCGCTCGACCCACCCACTCCAGCTCTGGATTGTTTGGTGCAAGCGAAACAGAGCTGGCTCAGGTCACTGGTGTGACTGAGGATATCCCAAATAACCCTGCAAAAATCGCCCCGCTGGCCCCAAACCCCAAGCGTGTACTTATCTGTGCACCCATAAAGCAGAGCTGCCCTCCAACAGAGTGCATGGGGAGGAAACGCACCCGATAAAGCCCCTTTTCCTCACACACACCGGTAACCCCTTCAGAAACCTTCAGTTGTAAGCTCTGAGGCATGGAGAGCATCTTGGTCACCCCTGGTCCAGCCCTGAGAAGATGCTGATCAACAGCATCAGATGCTGGGTAGAGCATCCCTCAACATTTCAGCATTTGAGACTCCAAAATTTCCATCCCCACCCTAAAAACCCTCAGATTTATCTCACTGACACCAAAACAGGGAAACGCGCCTTTTTGTTAAAAAGTATCTTAGACCAGGAACAAAACCAGTTCCTTTTACCTCTTTTGTAAAACGAGCACCATCATCAGAATCAGTGCTGAGGAGCGAATTTGTTTTGCAGGAGATCAAATAAATAATGGATGACGAAGGAAAGCTGCCACGGCGAGACTGCTCAGGAGATGCTCTGCTCTACGCAGCCTTTCCCGATATGCTCGTTTTTATGGTCCCTGTGCAGGCGCCAGCTCCAGCCCCCGAGATGCTCCCCAAAACCCAGGTACCAAGGGGTGCAGCAGCCAAAGTGCCGTGCTCCAGGCCATCAGTGCTCCACGGCTGTTGTCTCTGGCAGGCCATACGTAGGATGGGGATGTGTTTTAGTAGTCAGGGGTAATGAGAGAGACGTGGGCTGTGCTCCTGCAAACCCAGGGCATTGCACATGCCTCGGGTACAAGCAGTCCTGCACAGAGCAGCATCCCTGGAGGGAGCCTGCCAGCCTCCATCACCAGCCAGCCTCAGCCACCAGCCTGTCAATAAGTCTCAATCCTTTCAATAATACACTAAATGATAAAGGAAAAAGTAAGTTTCTGCTTCCCTGCAAGCAGTCACCCTGTGCCTCTCCCACCTTCACCCTAGGACCGCTCCATGCCAGCACCCTGCAGGAGCTGGGACAATGCCCTGCGCCCACCTTCGAGGGAAGCCTGGGCCTTTAAGTGCTATATAGCCAGAAGACATTAAAGCCAAGCTGTCAATTTAGATGCAAATTTATTTTAGATGCGACAGAGGGCTTACAAAAGAAGGTGCTGTTTGCTTCTGCTAAGGCTGTTGTGATTTGGCTCCCAAGGGCGTTTGGTTGGGTGTTGTGATGGGTGATGGGGAAGCCTGCAGGATGGGTACCAGGATGCAGAGGCTTTCCTCTCTGGATCAGTCCCTGCCTGAAACCTGGCTCCATAATGACCGAAAACCCTCAGTTTGAAGGCTGTGCAGCCCGCTGCCATCAGATGTGTGCCCACCACCGCTGCCTCCTCCGCACCTTTTCCCGGAAAGTCCTTCTCAGTGTGATGCCGCCGAGACCGGCATCCTTTGTTTTCCACTTTGTTTTCCTTCCTGGATCCCGGGGCAGCCCAGCTCCTCCTCATCCTCACCATCAACTGCTCCAGGGCCTGGCAGGTCCCCAGGGCAGCTTCTCGGAAAACGCAACCGTTTCTGCTGAAAAGTTTGGCAGCTCGGCGCAACGGCAGGAGTTCGTTTAATCAACTCAAATGGCATTTTCTGCAGATAGGTCTCCTGCTCTCGGACGCCAAGAAAAAAACAGCCGGACAGCAGCAAAAAAAAAAACC
>NW_010198733.1:3830-4061 GCF_000695765.1 Mesitornis unicolor | reverse complement strand
CCCCCCCCCCCACGGAGGCTGCAAAGTCACCGCACAAGCTCGCGGGGTGATTATTTATAGCCTTTCCCTCTGCAAAAGCCAAAAATAATTGTTCCAGCCCAATTACCGAATTTCTGAGCGCTCGGCCCCGGGGTAGCCACCAAAGCGTGGTGCCCCGAGCTGCTTGCAATCAGCACCTGGCGACGCGGCGTGGCTAACGGCGGGGGGGCCCCCTGGCGACGCCAGACAGCT
>NW_010198733.1:2313-3692 GCF_000695765.1 Mesitornis unicolor | reverse complement strand
CGTGGCTAACGGCGGCGGGCACCTCTGGAGAGCCAGCACGCTGCTGGCACAGCGGCGCTTCCCGGATGCTGGGTTTTGGTGAGGAGGCCGTGTCTTATGAACATAATCTCCTCATGCTTGAGCTGGGGCTCCAGAGAGGTTCCCCATTAAAGTGCTGGGCTTTAACGAGGTTTCGCTGCAGGTTGTGATGAACCCAAAAAGCCCTGTAAAGGTCTGACACGCGCAGCGGCTGGGATCACACATGGGGAAATGATGAGTTGGGTTCCCTCCACCCTGTCCTGAAGCCCAGCAAGACCAAAAACTTCTGCACCATCACCTGTTGGCTTAGATGCCTTCCCCAGACATTTCAGCCCTTCCTTGGCTTCTCATCCCTCCCTAAGAGCCCTCTGGTTTTGTTTGGAGAGTGTTTGCCATCCTCCCTCGGCTCAACCCACCCGTGCCACCGCTGCCTTTTCTATCAGCAGGCGAAGATGAGCAACCGTTTCGCATGGGAAGAGGGAGAAAGCGCCAGGTACCCACTCCAAGCACCCACTCCAAGTCCCCTATTTCTGAGCACGTTCCCAAACACAGAAAGAAAATCATATACATACACCAAAGACGGCGGTGGTGGAGCCAACTGAGGGCTGTAGAGTTGCTGTGCTTGTAGTCAAAACTGATAATCTAGGTTGGGTAGCAGTCAAAACTGATTTCCTGGGTTGGGTACCACACATTTTGGAGATATTAATCTCTTGACAACACCGTGAAGAACAATCCAACCACCTGCAACCCAGTGTGAGCACCCCTGGGCACAGCTGTCGAGGACAGGCACCAACTGGTGCTGCCTTGGGAAGGAGAAAGCCCAGGCTCCCTCTGCGCCCCGCTTCTGTGTCTGCTGGCTTGACCTGGTGGTATGTCTCAAAAAACCACCAGTTTTGGTAAAAGCAGGTAAAGCAGAGTGAAACCCAGCAGGAGCCTGGCTGTGGAAAAGCCTGCATGGGAACCCACAGATACTCCCCAAGCAAACCCACAAATAAACACATTTGTTTCTCTATAGAGATAGCCTACAACTTTTCTGTACTGGGGAGGGAGTTTTCCTTTGGTATCTCCTTTGGATCAGACGTGTCGCGCTGAGTTGCTCTCACACTGACAGCAATCCCCCAGGACGGTGGGTCCTCATAAGATGCACCCCACGCTGCAGAACCCACAGATACTCCCCAAGCAAACCCACAAATAAACACATTTGTTTCTCTATAGAGATAGCCTACAACTTTTCTGTACTGGGGAGGGAGTTTTCCTTTGGTATCTCCTTTGGATCAGACGTGTCGCGCTGAGTTGCTCTCACACTGACAGCAATCCCCCAGGACGGTGGGTCCTCATAAGATGCACCCCACGCTGCAGAG
>NW_010198733.1:0-2282 GCF_000695765.1 Mesitornis unicolor | reverse complement strand
CAGCCAGCAAAGCTGCCAATGCTGACAAAAAAACCCCAAACTTGCCCATTCCTTCCACATGACTCATCCCACCCCACAACCATCCTCATCCTGGTGTGACCCGAGGAGCTCCTTCTCCCCAGGCGCAGAGGTGGCGGCTGCAAACCCTCCTGCAGATCCACCTCCATGAGACACCTCCAACCAGAACCAGACTGGGCTCTAAACCTACCTAAAGGCCACCGAGTCCCGGGTTGGGGGTGGATATGGGGTGGTGGGACCCTAGCAAGTGCTGCCCCCCCACCCCGTGAGGCTGCGCCGTGCCCCCAGCCGCTCCTGCGATCCAAGAGGAGCAGATGGCACACGCAACACTTACGGCTTCGCTTTCCAGCCGCCATCGCAGAGCTGCTTCTCGGCAGGGCGGAGGCGGGGGGGGAGGGAGACGGTGCTTTTTTTTAAAAAAATTTCCCTAGGAATTTTTGATTTTCTTGAAAAAATGGTCTATAATCCAGGGCTTGAGACTCGGGAGCCCCTGGCAGGCAGAGCATGGTGCTCTGCGGATGGACAGTATGTGCTGGATGATCAGCTGTCTGTCCATCCTAGGGGCGAGCACCCAAAATCCCTGTCGAGATCCTGGAAAGCCACGCAAAGCAGGAATAGGGAGGAAAAAAGGAATGAAGTGATAAAAAAACGGCTTTCTAGGGATTCTGCTGGCTCGCCTGGATTTCCTCCCTTAACATGGCTCGGCCCTTGCTCACCGAGGGACAGCTTCTGCCTCTGCCATCCCAAGGAACCATGCCCTGAGTGGAGGAGACTGGAAGGGAAAGCCAAGCCATGTTTTGGCTCCCTGGGACACGTCTCCATTGGCTAAAATGGAGCAAGGGAGATGCTGTCCCACCCAGGGCGATGATGGGCTCTGACGGCATTCGCCAGCTTGGGCCCAGACCTGCCCAGGTCCGATGCCACAGCGCGCCATGGTCCTTGCGTCTCACACCGACGGCTCAGACCAGGTTTCGTTTTTGCTTTCCCAGTGGAAACCAACACCTAGAACAAGGCTGGGAAACCGTAAATCTGGGCATCGCAGACACCAGATTGCTCTCGGCAGCCGCGCTCAGCACAGAGCTCGGCGATAAGTAACAAAAAGTCTGCGCTTTGCGCCGCTGATTCCTTGTCTGGGGATGCATAAAAACCTGGGAGATGACAGATCGGCACCTCGATCCAAGAGCATCCCCACGCTCGCTCTGTTTTTGGATAAACAAAGGCGGCTCCCCCCGGCGTCCGCAGGCAGCTGCCACCGCGATAGCAGGCGGGGGGGAAAACACAAAAGAGGGATGCTCCCAGCGTTATCCCAGCCCCTTTATTCCACTGGTACCCGCAGGGAGCTTCACCCCAGCCCCTTGGACATCTCCCTTTCCCGGGAGTCTCCTTGCTGGATGCCAACAGCAGCGGTAACTACCGGGCATCGCATGGCAAGGAGGAAAATGTCCCTGTTTTGGCCATGGAGAGCGGCTTGGCCATGCTGGCAAAGAGCTCAGTGATGGTTTGGACCAGGCTGCAGTGGTTTTGCACCCATGGGTGCCGCCAGGTTTGGCAATGCCCATGTGAATCCCACATGGTGCCCGTGGCCACGTGGGCACAAGAGTCTGAGCGCCCGTCCAATGGTACCCAGAGATCCAGTGAGGTCAAATATTTGGCATGGAGGTTTTTCTGACGCGGTTTCTTAATTCAGATGGCCCTGCTGCTGGCAAGGAGCGGCGGGCACTCACCGATGCTTCGCATGGGGCGGTCATGACAGCGAGGGAAAAGGGAGCACGCTGGGAAATGCCAACTCAGGGGAAAAAAAGGAAGAGAAAAAGGCCATGGCTGCAGAACTGAAACGCCCAGGCCTTGGTCCATCCATAGGCGGGCATGTGTCATGGTGCTCGCCTGGCCTCGGGAGCTCGGAGCGGCCTAAAGCAGCTGTAAGAGCGCTGCCACACCTCTCCCAAGCCCACCTTCCCTCCCCAAAATTGCTGGCTAGATGCGTACATCTCATCTCTACCCCCTTCTCCTGCTGCTGCAGGCCCGCACTCCCTTCACCATGCCCCACCAGTTTGCTGCTCCAGCCCCAGCTCCTCGCACTACCCCGACAGCAGCACAGACCCCAAAATTTGGGTTTGGAAGTGCCAACAAAAGCACCTCCAGCTCCTGGGGGGGGCATACGGATTATTTCACAACGGCGAATCCTTCAGGAGGGAAGGCAACCATCTTTGCAACCATAAAGTTGAATAATTTTGAATAATCACCCCCTTAGGCTGCAGGGAGCC
>NW_010198732.1:0-495 GCF_000695765.1 Mesitornis unicolor | reverse complement strand
CCTTCTTCCTTGACCTAAAGGTCTAACCTGATGCTTGGACTTAATTTAAAAATCACCTCAACTTACATCTTCCCAAACTCAGTTTATGGCCCTCAAATAAAAGCAAAATTATCATTCATGTTCTACAGTGAGGCACATCTCTTTTACCATTTGACAGCCAAGAACATGTGCTATTTCACTTCCCACAGCTGAGTTTTACCCAAAACTTAGGTGGTAGCAGGATCAGGTAAGCGTGGGCTGAAGATCTGTGAACATGTGCACTGTGGCCAGAAGATGATGAAAAGGAACAGTGCTACCATAGAAAGAGGAGTGGTTTCTTGGTTTTTCTGCCACATCTGTCTATGCTAAGCCTATAATAAGTCAAGGTGTACAACCGTGCCAGTCAAAGAAACGTAACTGATGGACACAGCATGGTTGCAGAAGACGTGCACAGCATAACAGAAGGAAAGGGAAGGAAGCAGATGTGAAATTTGGTCAATAGCAAAAGAAACAACC
>NW_010198731.1:0-7465 GCF_000695765.1 Mesitornis unicolor | reverse complement strand
TGGCTGTCATGCTGACTTCCCCTGCTTCCATTATCCTGACTCCTCCTCTGAATTTATTTATGGTTTATTTCTTAAGAAAATTTTATAAAACTGAGATTCATCATTTCTAATAATCTCTTCTGTGGAGTTTAAATTTATGAGACTGCCACTATGTGCCAGAGATAATCCATGTAGACATTGATTTTATCAGAAGCATTGCTTACTTCCATTGTTCTTTAGAAGTGTCTCCAGAGTGGCATGCACAAATATGGTTTCCCCTTGAACATTTGTTTTCATCATCGTGCATCCTTATTTTAAAAAGCAAAAAGAAGAAAAAAAAGACTCTATATGTTGGCATATGTAACACAGTGAAGACTCAGTGGGCACATTTTTTCTCTTAAAATGGACAAAAATATCTTTTAGTCAAAAATGTGGTTCTTCTCTTTTAGTTACTTCTGTGCACTTACAGATTTCAAACATATGGAGTTATGGCTAATATCCAGCAACCTATTTTTATGTTCCATCCTTCAGGAAGAACAGTAGAATTTTCTGGCACAGAATGACAAATGAGTGACACTGCTCAACTTGGCAAAGTGTTAACAGCAGTAATAAGCAAGTGCTTTTCAGAGGCCACTGGCACTATCAGGATCATCATAAACAAGCATCAGGATCAACATAAGCAAGCTGTTGTTCTAGGAATTTAATGGTGCACCATGTAGTAAACTGCTTCTCCACCCAGATTTAACATGGTGGTAAAGATTGCTGTATGCTATTGAGTAAATATCATACCATAGCAGTATTCCAGAATGTATGCTCAAAGAACTCATCAAAGCCTGAGAAGGTGACAATCATCAGGAAAGCTTTTCTTTTGACCTATAGATAAATAAAAACCATCAGAAAAGGGAGTAATATTAGCTTGTCATATCTAAGCATTAATGAACAAGCAGGTTTGCTGAAAATACTAGATCTCTTACATGGTATTGGTTGGAATTGAAGCCTGTATACTTACACTAATTCTCCTCTCCTCCCTTCTTCTGAAGTAACTTTTGTATGGACTAAATTTTCTAAAAGAGTAGGATATGGACATATGAAAGTGATCCAAGATGGCACGCTCAGTAAGAGGCAAATTAAACTCTATAAAAGTCAATCAGCACAGCTAGTTGCAGGTCTGTTTTGATTGCTTCTTAAGTGTGTGCACAGCTTCAAATTAGTATGACATGAACTATTTCTTACCTGGACATGGGTCTTGAGGGACTATAGGCTAAAGACGAAAAAATATACATAAAAAATCTGGGATTTAAGTTATTTTGTAAATAAATAAAGGGTATTAAAGCAACAGCATTTTCCATAACTCTAACTTTGGTACTATATATACAGACTAGATTTTGCTTTACAAAATATACAAGTATGAAAAGAAAATACATGACTACTCCCATCTCTGGCACATCCAACAGACAAGGAATTTTGCTGTAAAAATGTCTCTCTCCTTTCTCCTGCTTATGTATGTGCATAAACTGCCTCTTTGATTTAAATCCCATCAGACAGATTATGGAATTGAATCCCTCGTGTTCAGTAGCTGATCAAGAGCAACAAACATAAAAGAGGATGCCAGCCCTTTCTCCCTAGAACAGTCATGTCTACAGCCTTGTTAAAGTTAAGCTTAATTAAGATTAAATTTAGCACCTGATGAGGAAATGTGCCTGTTCCTCAATATTAAAGACAAAATAAACAGGTACTTGAATTTTAAAAGTAACTATTCTTTTTTCTAATTATCAGGCAACAAAGAGGGATGATTTTTGTTCTAGTATTCTTTTTTATGATACAAATTATTCAAAATACTAACATTATTTGCTCTCAAATCCTGAACAAGTATTTGAGATATTTCTTATTCCTCCCCATCCTTGAGAAATAACATACACTTATTAACCAAGTCAGATATTTTCCACTTTCAATTATGGAAAATTATATTTGGAAATGGCCTCCTGTATTTCAAGGAGATGCCTTTTTAACTTCCTAACATAATACACAAGAGAGAAGAGGTCAAATTAAAAAAAAATAAGTTCAATCTCTGTTTTGCTATCCCAAATTTTGGAGATTAATTTTACCACTCAGCTACCAAATAATACAAAGTTTTTTAATGTCTCTGAACATAATCAGTTTTTCCCACATTCCCTACTGAAGATTTTCATCCTTTAAAAATATGCAGTTATTCCAACTCAAAGCATACTTAAAACTTCACTACAAAGACTTCTTACTTCACAAACCAGTGATAAAATCAGCAATAAAACTATTCAGTCTGTCCTCAGCACACTTCTGTCAGAGGAAATGTCCACGACAAAGTGCCCACCAAGAAACTTTATCCGTTGCAACAGAAAGGATATCCTGACTAGGATGGTGGGGAGGATAACCAGTCCATGGGGATTCTCCTGCTGGTCCTCAGGAATGGTAAGCATTGGAATATCAGGCACTAGGATCATGGGCAAATAATAATGGATAAAAGACACTGTCCCCTCATTAATTTCTGCTCTAACCAAAATTTACTTGGACAAAATCATCTGGTTAAACTTTAGTTTATAAACAAAGAAGTCAGAGAAGACCAAGTATTTTTTCCTTTTATGTATCCGTGCATGTCTATGACTGAAAATTTATGAGAACTACTGTAACAGGCATTATATCAGTGATGAATCGTTGGAGATGAAAAAAAAAATCATTACTTTCCATAGCTTTTTAAGTCATATCTGACATGTGAGTAGTTCTGACTTTGTTCTAATAGCACAAGAGTTATACAGGGTTAGAGTATATCCTAGTCACTACAGCGGACCAGGATCCACTTCAAAAAAATGGAATATTGGTGCAAGTTCTTCACTACAAATCACAGGAAAGATTATGATTTGCACCATTCGATTCACTTTCATACAATACCTAGAGAAGTAAATAGCCTAATTATGCTAATGGTTTTGATGCATCAGTTAAATTGAGAAAGAATCCCTGATCATGATGATGTTCCTTCTGTGACTCTTATGAAGAGAACATCAGGCCCTGAAAGAGCAAAGTGTTTAAAGCTCATTTCATCCCTTTATTGAGGAAGGAAACTGACATCAGAGGATCTAAGAAGAATTCACACCTAGATTTCTGCAGGCAATTTCTATGTTTTAAATTAAGAGAGAAGGTTAATTTTAGGAAAGGCCAGGTGAAATGCATGCTGATGTCTTATTATTTGGAAATTTTATATATACAAAGCTAATGTATTTCTAGGCTTATTTTCCTAAACATTTATACCTTCACAAGGTATGTTAGTTTGTTAATTTCCTGGTTTTCTCCTAAGAAACACTTTTCTTTTACTACAATACACATATCTGTGCACAGAACCACATGTTCATACATAGCTCTTTTTGTCAATGGTAATTCTGCCATTAAATTTCCTTGAAAGTTACTTCCTTTACTCCCTTACAAGCCAAAAATATATTCCACATTATCCTTGAAATAAAAGGAACTTATTGATGAACATAAGGTGTTTTTTTAAAAATACCTCCAGCAGTGCTTACATAGGTGACAGGCTAAAACAAGCAGGCGTTTTTCCTTTGTGTAAGAAAGAATTCATAAATGGGCTACTTGAGAAAGTGAGTAATGTTCTTGGGCTGGTATGAGTCCTGTTAATAACCACTACAAAACAGTGGACTAGACATAGATGCCCCCACACTTCATAGGAAATAATTGGTGATTCGTCTTAGAAAGAGTAGGAGTAAAATTATAATAGAAAGGGAACAATCATACAGAATAGTCACTGTCTAGTTCATCCTAATATGCAGCAATATTAAAACTGTTAAATTAATTTCCTTGAAAGTTACTTCTGCTGAAGCTCATCTGTTCACATCATCTTGCCCATGTCATCATCATCTTTCTTGATCTTAGCCAACAGCACATGTTATTTAAATCAGAGTGGTAAAATCGTACTTGAAGAAATTCTCCCAAGTAGTCTCTCCTTCTGAAGCAACCACTGAATCTTAGATAGATAAATGTGTACAAGTATGGTAGATGCTTGGTGCTTGTTTGTATTCATTCTGATCATTTTCCTGCTTACTGCTCAGTCCAAACTATCTTGCAATCCTCCTTTTAGTGTTAGTTAGATTTATAGTTTTCTCCTGTAAAATGTATTTGTCCAGAGCAGATCTTAAACAAGACAACTTCTATTGCTTACACTTGCACAATATTTTGTCTGGTCTTTGGTAGGAATTGATGTAAGAGTTTTTGTCTTTAGACATCACCTGCACAAAAAGACATTATCTGCACAAAAACAGTCTCTCTCACTCCAAATTGCAGTTTTCTCTTGTATATCTGAGTAATTGTCCTCCTGAGGAAACACTCAGTGTACAAACAGAAAGGGGAAGGGTCTCTGGTGTTCTCCTTGGTGGTGCACCAGTCCTGGAGCCAGCAAATACTTGCAAGCCATAGTCTGCTTTACCTCTGGAGTGAGAGAGGTTGAATAGAGTGCAAAAGGCACCGGTCTGACTGCAGCCCCTGATCAGTACCAGGGAAGAGAAGTGAGCAATATTCCCCAGTGAGGCAGGTGCCTCTCAACACACGTCCCTCCCTAGCAGAGCTCCCAGCACCTAATTACTCCTTGGTCAAAACATGGCTTCAGAGTTAATGTTTTAGTAAGATAAACAGAGGAAGCTCATCCCTGTTTTGGCACAGTAGCACACTGTTTTAGTCTATAGTAGGAGCAGAAGAGCATTAATTTTCAGTCTGAAGGTCAGAGTCACAAGAAGAAAAGCCAGAAACACTTTTTTTTCCTCCTCATAAATCAGTCTATGAGCAACAGAAATTAAACTGCTTGACTACACTGCAGATATAATGAGCTGCTTCAACCACGACCACATTTGGGCTGTTTTTCAGAGACAGCCAGATAAAGCTACTTGATTTATCTACTTGAACTTAAACATAAGGAAAAACTTCACTGGAACAGGCTGCCCAAAAAGACTGTGGAGACTCTTTCTCTGGAGAGATTCAAAACCTGCCTGGACATGTTCCTATATGATCTTCTCTAGGTGATCCTGCCTTAGCAGGGGGTTTGGACTGGCTGATCTTCAGAGGTCCCTTCCAGCCCCTACTGTTATAGGCACAAGAAAGGTCTGGTTGGTTAAAGTAGGCATTTGTTTTAGCAGTAGAACTTAAAAGAACACTTTGACATCTACAAGGTTAAGAAGAATGGGCCATGGTAGGATATGTGTATACAGGTACAAGAAGAATAGGCCGTAACTTTTCTCGCTATGCTAAAATCATACAGGAGTAATGCAATGTCTGATGTGGGGTGATAGTGGGGAACCAATCAGGGTGAGGGATAGAGTAAAAGGTGATCATCTTATGCATGCTCATATGATTTTGCTATTGTTAGAAAATGTATAAATAGGCTGTGAAATTGTGTAGATGCCGAAGCACACCTTTGAGGGGCTACCCTCTGTGTTCCCCAGTGCTGCAAATAAAGAAGTGCCTGTTTATCTGCAACTGTGTAGATAAGTTTTTCTCGTCGTGATTGCGACCCCGTCAACACTACCATTTTGTGATTCTGCGATTCTGTGATTCTGTGATTGTGTGAACTTGATGCTCCCTATTTCAGACCAGACACATCCATCCTTCCCATGAGTGTCCTTGAGAAGAATTTCTCTGTATTTTGCCAGAAACTTCACAGCTAATGTATTTTACTGAAGTAAAATACATCTACAAAAGAAACAAGCACTGACTTCTGTGTGTTGAGAATTTTCTCCATTTAGGTCTCAGGGCAAACCCAAATGAAACAAGAAGCAGGATTTCTCTCTATTGCCACCCACCCTCCCAGGGAGGATAAAAAGAGAACAGAGAAGAGACGTTTCACACAAGGTTGAAAGTTAAGACTATAACGAGTTTAATGAAAAACAGGGGAAAGGAAAAGAGGAGAATAAATAAGGGATAAAGGATATGCAACTATATAAAAAACCTTATCCCAGTTGTCCCAGGTTAAAGTGTCCAAGAAGTCCCTTGTAGCCATCTTGACTCATCACAAGGGACTTCAGTCATGACCAGGGGCGGATGGTGGTGGATGCTGCCAAACACGGTGAGGTAGGCCCAGTTGTCCAGAGATGCCACTCAAGGCAGCCCAAGAAGGAAGGACAATTCCCTCCCACCTGCAAACTTCTGACCTCCTTGTTTTTTTGACTGTGGCCTATGGCAGGAAAGGGGAGGGAATAATGCTGCTTCTGATCCTTCAGGGTCCTACAGCTACCACTTGTCCTTTTAACCATAAAAAGAATAAAAAAAAAATTAAGTGGATATTTTTGGTTTTGTCATAATGGTGTAGTTATAGACTAAATCTAATTTTATTGGTTCCTTCTGTGTGCCCTTTAAAATTAAGTGTATTCATTAATAAAAGGAGGAGAAAGCAATTTCTGTGAAGACCCAGAAAATATGTCATTTACAGTGATTTTTCAGAGGTTCATTTTGCTTGAAAGCAAGGCTAACTCCTGCATGTATCAAGTGAAGAGTGATTTAGAATCTGATGCACATTTCATCCACCAAGACCCTGGGTCCCTTTCCACAGAGCTGCTCTCTAGCCACGTGGAGCCCAGTCTCAGCTGCATTCTTGGATTATGTACTCCTAGATGCAAGACCTTACATTTGTCCATGTTGAACTTCATACAGTTCCTCCTAAGCCCACTCATCCCGACTGTCCAGGCCTTCCCGGAGGGTGGCTCTCCCTTCTGGAGTGTCAACTACCCCACTCATTTTGGTGCCACTAGCAAACTTCGTCAGGGAGCTCCTGATCCTGACATCCAGATCACTAATGAAGATATTAATTAGCATTAGGCCCAAAATTGATCCTTGAGGGACCCCAATTGTGACTGGTTACTAGCTGGAGAATGAACCATTTATTAACACCCTCTGGGAATGGCCCAAGAGCCAGTTCCCCATCCACCGCAGAGACTACTTATCTATGTTGTAGTTTGGTAGTTTTTCAAGGGGGAAGCTGTGGGGGACCATGTCAAAAGCCTTGGAGAAGTCCAAGTAGACAACGTCTACCACTCACCTCCCATCAACCAAATGGGTCACTCCATCACAAAAAGCAATCAGATTTGTTATACATGATATGCCTCTGGTGAATCCATGTTAGCTTTTCCCAGACACCTGTCCCAGTTTACTGGTGATATCACTGTCATGGTTTAGGCCCAGTACATAACTGAGACCACAATGCTCCCAAAAAGGCCTAGTCAAAATAAGGGCTGGGAGGGCTTCTCACCATTTAAAAAAGGTCACAGGCTAAAGACAGACTCATCATAAGGAATAAAAAACAAAACAATTTTAATTTGTTACCAACATCAGAGTAGAACAATGGCAGATACAACCAGATCTTAAGATCAAAACACCCCTTCGCCCCACCCCTCCCTTCTTCCCCAGCTTAGCTTTTGTTCCCGGTTTCTTCAGCTTACCCCTCCCCCTTTGCCTTGAGGCGCAG
>NW_010198730.1:53960-68546 GCF_000695765.1 Mesitornis unicolor | reverse complement strand
GTCCAGACTGGTGCCTTATAAAACCAGTTTTCCAAAAACCTTTTCACTCCTTGGTTAAACTAAATGTAATTTGACAAAGGTATGAAGTGTTTCCAGAAGCATGCAAAGGAAGATCATTGCATCCCTGTTTTTCTTTGCACCTCTCAATTTTTCTTTGCTTTTCCTGACTCCTACTCTCTTCCCGTCTCTCTGTCCCTCTTGTGAGGGACAAGGAACTCCTGATAACAAAGCTTGTCTGTGCTGCCTATGAGTTTTAGGAAAATAAAACAGCCTGGATAGTGTAAGAGACTGTGCAAGTATTATCAGTTAAAATAAAACTCTCATATCACTGAGTCCACAATGATTCTGTGCTGAAAATTGTAGGTGAGAATGTTTGATGAATAATTGCACAGCTGGTCAGACTAAGTTATCACTCACGTCCATTTGAGGCTCAGAAACCATCCACCCATCCGAAGTTACAATATGGATTTTATTATGTCATTGATCTTCACAAAATCCTAGTACCTTCTATGTAAAGTTAATTGGTAATCATGAATTATCTGGTACATGTACAATATGTCTTGACAATGAATTAAGAATGCTTCACATGTGGTTTGGTTTCTTTATGTCATTACTAGCTCCAGCTTTTTAGTGTATGTGAGATAATCTTGTAGCAAGGAGTGTGAAAGCCATTCCTCTCCAGGTAGAAATGTTTTATCAAAGAATAAAGATTTCCAAATTTACTAGATACAGCTGATCCATACAGTTGGTAAGGATATGATAGGTTTTCCTGATCTGAAGTCTTAAAGACCATCTCTAGTTCTTATCTTTCCCCTCTAAGATTTTTACCTATTTTCTGACTTGGCCCCTACAAAAAAAAAAAAAAAAGGCCCAAAGAAAAGTAAAGTTCAAAATTGCCTAAACTGCACCAAGTATTGCCTTGTTTATTTTATCTCAGTGCCCAGCTGCTGTCTGTTCTCTTATTTCTGATAGTGAGAGAGGTTTCCCCCATGGACATTTGCTCACTGTGTTTGGTCATCACCTTGTAAAACAGGACTCCAGTGCTGAGTGTAGATTTTGACAACCTGAAGCATAAATAGGCAGTACAACTGGGGAAAAAAAAAAAAAAAAAAAAAGAAGAAAAAATTTGGACTGCAGGTTCTGGAACTGACCAGTCAGTGTCCTGTGGTTCTCAGAGTCTGGTAGCTTATGAGATCCTAAGTCCTAAAACTTGTGTATGAAATGCAAGACCTGAGAGAACTGCTTTACACTCAGGTACAGGAAATGTTTCCAAAAGCAGAAAAGATGAAGACCCTTTGGTGTGCATATTAGGCAAGCTGTTAACTTTTCCTTAGGAGAGTGAGATTCCTTTCTTGGAGAGTATTTAAGAAGTTGCATAAATACCTGTCAGATGATTACCTATTAGTAGCTAATTCTACTTCCTTGCTGCCAGAAGAATGTGGTGACTTCTGCAGGTTACATCAAGTTGCACATCTACAGTGCCATGAAAAGCCAGAAACGCAGTTATAGTCATGTTTCCCACACTATCCCCTAATCCTGTCACTTCTGTGTGACACTAGAAATCAGGAATGTGTAAGTACATTACCTCTGTAAAACCCTAACGGACATCTTTTGGGTCACAAAGCATCCTCTGCCATTCCCAAATTCTGGTTGGTATTTTTCTCCCAAAGGCAAAATTTGGACACCAAGCCAAGAGAAAGTTGGAGGCTTCATAAGCACCAAATATAATCATGATTTTAATATTTTTGTGGAAATTGCTCAGATCCTGCAGTGATAGGTGGGTCTCAAAGTATGTGATACACAGATAAATAGAAACCAGCAAGAATATTCATGGACCCAGAGTCCATTAAATATCGATTCAGAGTCAGAATCTGACTCATGATAAGGAATTAATGCTAAAGTGTGAGATTTTTCAGAAAAGCTAAAGGATGCTGCTCCTACCCAGTGTCCCACTGGGTAATCCAGCCTATTATTAAGTACGTCAGGAGACAGAGAAAAATGTTCCACTTTTAATGAAGAAGAAGAGATAGTGCAAAATAGTTTACTAAATTTCAGCCATGGCATTTAAACCTATTCATGTGATTCAAACTCATTTACTTCCCCTGAAGTTTCCTGACAAGAACATATATTTCCCTGGAAATGTAGCATACTAAAGCCATTGTAAATAAGCTGCATGAAAAATAGTGCTTTTATTTACATTATGATTTACCAGTCTTAGCTCCTTATCAATCTACGCTCCCTGTATGCTTGCTACAAGGCTGAACATGAATCAATGTTTTCTCTGGGTATCTCCTCAAACCCTTATGAAAATCACTTTCTGATCATGGGGACAGCTGTTAAACTTCATACTTGGTCTGTTATTTCCTAGTAGGTGGCAGTAAGGAAATGAAACCGTATTCTAAATAGGTTTTATTGACATGCACATACAATATATACCCACATTGTTCTCTGTTGGCAATATCTGAAAACAACAACTTGCAATTGGGTACAAGTTGAATGACTGTTCTTTCTAGAATAAAAGAGAGATATGGCTCATAAACCCATGGTCTTGATGGCTGGTGGTCATTACAACACCTGCAGAGTTATTTTTGCAAGTCCAGATATGTATATCCTGTGCACTCCTGTATAAATTCTCTCAGCAGTTTCCACTGAATAAAGAGGTTTCCTTCACTTCTACCTGCTCATTGGATGTGCCTTGAAACAGTGGCCCCATTTTGATTTTGATACAGCTGCATCTCCATTGTCCCTATAAAAGGGTAAAACACTATGTAAAACAAATGGGTCTGATTATTCCCCATGAAGAGAAATTCCATTGACTTTCTTGGCATGATCCAACTGTAATTTAAAGAAAGCATATTTTAAATGAAGATGTACAGATACACAGAGAAAGTAAATTATGTTTTCACTAGTAAATGTTAAGTTGTTTTAAATTTATATAAAAACAATATGATAACATTGTGTTTCTAGCAGCAAGAGAAGACAAAAATCTTGGGAAAGTTCCAAAGCATTACTTGTGTAAAAAACCAATAAAGGAGAAAATGTCTGTCCTAACCAAGGTCAGACTCCCCTTGTGCCCAACTCTAAGGATAAAAACAGTAAGATACATAATGCACCCAACAAATTGCCATCTAAATGGGAAAGACAGAGGAAGTGCTAATATTACCTCCATAACAAGAAAAGAACAAGTAAATTGACCAAGCCATAGAAGTGAGAGTCGGCTATGAACTGAACTGAACTCTCCTGAGTGCCAGAGTAACACTGAACTGCTCCAGGATGGGAAGCTGGCAGTAATCAAGATGAAAGACAAAGACAAATTCTGATTTCAATGGAGTCTCTTGTTGTTTTTAAATGTAATTAGATTTTACTGTTTGTTTTGCATTTGCAAATGTTAACATGACAATGAATCCATTCATCTGTGCTCCTTTGCTCTACAACCTGTTCTGCATACGAGGAGATGGACTTTCTGGACTCCGCAAGTTTCTTTGCCTGCTTTGCCTTCGGAATTTTCTGTACTTACCCAAATTGCCTTGTCTCACTCAGGTGACACAGTTGTCTGAGTTATGGTAGTAGATAGAACAGATGCCACCAAGAAGAATATCTACAAATACAAGCAGCATTTCCTTTCCCTTGTTTCTTGAAGAGATCCCATTTGTGTCTATCCTGTCCATGAGTATCATAAGAGTGTACTCAAGGTATTAAAACCTATAACTGTAGAAACTGCTACAAGTAAAATCCTTCATCTTTTCTTTCTAAGATGATGATATAGAAGATTATTTTCTTTGTTTGATTATCAAGAGCAAACAACCGTTTATAAACTTTCCAGACAGATGTCTTGCATTTGCTTCACTTGTCTCTTCAACCTGACATACGTGGTTTCGCTAGACACCCCAGGAGGGCCTAACAGCCAAGACAAGGTGTTTGACATGAGTTTTCTCATTGTGCAGTAATTAGACCCATTTCCCTTATGACTTCCAAATATGATTGAGTTTGATTTGGATTTTAATAGTCAGAGATAATAGGGAGATGACTGAAAAATAAGAGTCACTCTGTCCCATGAGCACGTTCAAAGCAATGACTCAGAAACATGTCTAAAACGCAGGTTCCTGAGATAGTAAGGACTATGAAGTCTACATCTTTTGTGAGATTTGTCTTGTTTGACCAAGCAATGTGAACACCAAGAAAAAAGTGCTTGCTCATTACAGATTCTTTCAAGAAATTAAGAATGCAAAGAACAGAGCTATTTGTGATACAGAACAGCATTGGTCATAGGCAAAAAAATAAAAAAATAAAAAAGAAGCTTACTAACTGCCAAGAACAAAATAATGCAAGTTCTAAAAACTGGTCATGTTCTGCATCACTTTTTCACCAGGACAAGCAGAGCAAAATTTTATAACTAGTTTGAGGAGGGAGACGGGAAAATACATCAGAGGAAATCTTTCAGCTGGTGCTTTAGCATAACAAGAGAATCACATCAGTGATGCTTTCTCAAGGCCTCCATGTGGAACATGGTTTCCTTGAGCCATTTCAGAAGCAAGTCATTTAATTCAAGTACAGGTTCCCCAAGACTGTCTCTCAGTAGGATGTGCTCTCTTCAAGGATGCGCAGATCCAATGGATGCTGCAGCACTGGCCATAGGTTAAGCTAGACTGCATTGAATGGAGCACCACAAAAGTACTGATTTCTTTCTTTATATTTTCCCCAAAGGAAATGGAGATTCTGCCAAATGCAAATTGCCATCTGGCTCAGATCAGGGCTCCTTGTCACCTGTGTTCCTACCTCTGAAACACTGTCAGCTTCAAAGGAAGCTTTTCGGAGCCCTATAAATTAAAACTGAAATAATACAGGGACAACTTCTGGGCAAACCTTCATTAATGAGAGGTGTTATGCTCAAAAGTATGAGGACTGCTGTCCTAACACTTTCTTTTTCCACACTATAGATGTGCAACAGATGGTCTGTAAGTTGTCAAAATATTACTGATCTTTCTACCAAATTTTTCTCATGGGTCGTGTCTAACCTCAACAAGTTCTAGTGGCAAATTATGTTCTGAGAGAAGAACAAGTGAAAAAAAGATTTCCTTTTGCCAGATATAACTTTAAATGCAGCCCACGCTTCAGTCCCCCACCTGAAAAATTGCCTTTGTTGAGGTGTTAATTAAAACCATCCACCATACGTTTATGGGACAAGTAGGTTTTAAATCAGCCAGAGAGAACGACTTATTGTTATTAAACCCATAGGTTATAGCATGCCTAAAATGCTTATAGTCCTAAACCCACTGCAATCACTGTTTCAAGGGATTCTAATAAAAAAAAGCATTTGGATACCATTACGGTTTCTAAATAACACTAATCTGTTTGGTTGTCGCAGGTTGCCTATAAGCCTTTTTCATTTCCATACAACAGTATTGAAATCAATAGTCCCTGTTGCCCAACATCATTTCCATAATTTCTAGGAATTACTTTGATTGTTTCCTTTAGTCTTTTAAAAATCTGCATGCCAAAACTACATGGACATGCTTCCTATGTTGATTTTTGCTTCAAGAGGCTCATCACATCCTATGAAAACAGTAGCTTCTATAATGATTGAATCAGACCCAAAAAACATTCATTATGTGCACAAAAGCGGTGATGTCTAGGACATCTTTCTAGACAAAAAGGGAAGACTGGTTCTTGGCCCTGCACTGAGTGCTAAATTGTGTGAATGGGATCTTCTAACTTATATAGATCCCAGAGCCATGGCTTCAACACTCTCTGAATTTTCTTCTCAATTCCCTTCTGAAATACTTTTTGGATTATAAAGATGGTAAGAAAGAGGGAAATGAATAGTGGGATGCAGGAAGCTGGTGGCAGAGCAATCTATGGTTTTCTAACCTGGATTTGTGCCTTAGCTATGGATATATTACCAAGATCTAATTTTAAGCAAGTAACTCACCCCACTTTGTTTAAGCATTTTGAAGACTTTAGGTGCTATGTCCTGTTTGGGAGATACAAAGGAACAGGAGAGGAGCTGAGGTAAGTGGAAGGAGACATTGGACGGAAACAGGAGTATGTAGCAAAGTATTCAGCAAAATTAAGGGATTGGAAGAGGGGGGAGATTGCTTCTGAATTTCATATGGAAAAAATGCAAATGGTGAGATGAGCTAGCCTGCAAAATAATGTGCCAGGAAAAGTGATGGGGGCACCAGAGCTTGAGATGTTTAAATTACTTTGGATAAAGCACTGGGGTATGTTATATAAAGAGCAGTCGCAAGTGTGCTGCATGTAAATTAACAGCTCATTTGCCTCTCCTCCAGGCCCAGTTCCTCACTGCCCAAGGACAGACAGGGTCCCTCCAGCCTCAGGACATGAGTTTCCAGTGCTGAGCTATTCCTTGACACAGGCTCAGGGCTGCAGGCAGATGGGAGGGTGGGAAGAGGGACAGGCTCGTCCTGCAGATTCACCCCTAAATGGTGTCTTACCCCATCATCGGCCACTGCATGCACAAAACAGGATGGAGAGCAGTGCCACTGCTGTAGAATGGAGAAGGGAAGAGCCTGAGGGGGTGTTCTGCAAATATGTTATGTCCCTTTTTGTCCCCATATGGGTGATTAAACTACTTCTGACCCAAATCTGTGTCCCTACCACAAGTGTTTCTCTGTGCCCACCACCTCTGCTCAGTCCCAGGACAAACCTCAGGCTCAGGAGCCACTGACAAATACAGAGAATCTGACTCGTGAGTCCCTCTCCTTTGCACAAGATGTGACTGGTTTTCCTTCCCAGCAAGGGCAGAAAGACCTAACCCCAGAGCATGGCAGCTGTTTGCTTGTGAGTGATTAGCCCAATAAGAAGAAAATCCATAACAAGAAAATGAGGGCAAGCTCTCAAGCTCTGGCTATAGCTTTTCCCTACTGCTCATGTCTTGGGTGATTTGTGTTGTGTTACAAAGTTCCTTGTGCTCCTTCCCTCATTCCAAGGGCCACTGGCACAACGAGGGATTGCCAGGTCCATTGCTTTCTGTACCTGGAGACTTTAAATCAAATCCCACTGGCCATAGGCTTGTCAAACTCCTAGTGACTGCAATGAGAGACAGGCTTCTTCCTTCACTGCAAAATCTTGCTCACTGGTAAGGAAGCCTGATGCAGTAAGTGGTAGGGGTCATGGTAGATACTGTAACATATTCAGAGAGATCTGGGTAATCTGCAGGTATAATTCTAAGCTACAAATAGTTACAGATGCTTTCAGGACTCCATCAAAGCTTTATCCATCCCATTTTATTCTCAGCATCAGTCTGATAATAGCCTATTGGAGTTTCTATCCATTACTTCTCACTCTGCAGGAAGATAATGGTGCATTTGAAAATAAATAAATGGCTTCAAAAAAACTGCTTTCCTATTCTTCACCTGGAAAATAAAAGCAGAGTAAGAAACAGAGCACAACCTTCATCACTGCAGTACATTAGAATTGCTAGCAAACGTTCAGAAGGCAGGGGAGGGTAAATTAAAGTGGTATGAGAAACACACACCCCAGCCCCCTTCTCAGTTTAACCTGGATGAGGATGAATGCAATTTATCATATGGCTATTGCGCTGATAAGAAGAATATGTCTTGTGGCAATATTGCAGCTGAGGGAACCCCTTTTAGAAGTCTCTACATGCCAGGCAGACAGACCTGCTTAATCTGCAAAGACTGTGGAAGCCACGCCAGCATTGCAGTAGAAAAGGAGCACTCTTGTTCATTTTTGAGATTACTTCAAACTGCCTTTGTGGGAGCATGTAATAGCAGGACTTACTGTCCTTAAATTCTCAGCAACACATTACAGCCCCAGTAGTGCATAATTTTTAAACTCCGGTCTCTATAGCCATGGCATTCCCTGCCAGCCCTTAGCAAGTGGTTAAAATCTCTCAGTATCTAATTCATTGTTTAGTTTCTTCTGCCACCCCAAGGGTCTAGACTTGAAAGTATGGTTTATCTTGAGCTGAGGTATTTTGTTGTCAAGCAGGCTTCATTTTAATGGATGGCTATCAAAGTTTATCATCCTCAGTGCTAGCCTTGTACTAGCCCTGCTCTAGCAATGTAAAAATGTCTCTAGTTTGCCTCTCCTCAACTGGAAGGCAAATGAAAGCAAAAAAAAACCAAAACCAACAAAAAAACCAGCAAAAGCTCCACACTCCCTTACAGAGATTTTAAAAGAACAGGGATCAACATAGTGAATTCCCACTATCAAAGAGAATTCAGAAACTGAGTCCAGAAACATTCTCCAAATTGCCAGAGAGTGCTTCAAAGCTCTTTACAGAAATTAAAGTGCTGATTTGATGTAAGATATTAGACAATTTGTTTTAATATGCTCATTCTGGGGAATAGTTCCATGATTTCCACCACCACCATGGAAACAGGATCTTCTGAACTGTTACTATTTGATAAGGCTTGAAAATGTGTTGTTCTTGGAGGTCTTGTTTTTTGTATCAGTGATCTCATACTTTCCACAAGAATTAACAAGTTGCCTGTGCTCTTGAGTTCTTCAGTCCCTTCTTTACATGTGAGGTCATAAGTCACACATTTGTGAGAAATTACAAGAGCAGAGAAAGAAGCCTGTTGCTTCTGCAAGGTTGTGTAAGACCCCAACCTCTGAAATGAACCTCTGCCTCCTTTGGGATGTTGTACCGCAATACATTTTATTGCAGAACACATTAGGTAGAGAAAAGTTAATTGGAAACAACTAACTTTCACTTAGAAGAATATACAAGAAGATTAGACATGCCCAGCTTCAACCTGAGCTTTACTGCAACCCTACACGGCAGCTGAGACAACCTACACCACCAAGTTTGACACAATGTGGTGTCACAGACCGAAGTGGAAAACAGCAAAAACTAACGTTGTCTTTTCCAAACACAGTCTTAGATAGCTGCAACTTTTGCAGCTCATCTCTCTGTTCAAAAGAACAGCCACAAGTAAAATAATCTGGGGACGGCATGAGCTTTAAATCCCTAAAGGTAAGAGTCAATGAGAAAACACAGTCTTAATGCACCCTGGTTACAACAGTAAATTTAAAGTAAGCCAGTCAGTATCTGGTAAAGGACAGTGCACTGACTGCTGTCAGAAAGAGGGACATTTTCACCTGCTCAACAAAGTCTCTTAACTGTTGAATGCAGGGGGCTTTCTCCTTCCTCCTCAACAGACTGAGAGGGACTGGTTTGACTCATTTCCCCATGATCCACACTGAGAGATCACAGACAAACATGCTCCTGCCTACACAGCAATCAGGTGTTCAGAAAGGGAGTAAAATTGTCCTCCAGAACAAGGGTCCCAAGGGTCAAAAGAAAGGTCTGTGCTCCAGAGAGTCAAGACATGCCTTGGCCATGGTTTGCAAGTCACGTATAAGGAGAAAATGCCAGCTCTCAAAGGGCTCTTTGTTTAGATTTAAAAACAAACAAAAAAAACCAAAAACAAACAAAACACACAAAAAAAAAGAAAAATCCTTTTTTTTATGCCAAGGACAACTAAATTGTGACTGTCAGCAATTTCTCCTTTCTAATTCTTCCTCTCTCTCTGGCTACAGATAGAAATCCAATGACTTTGACTCATTTATAGTTATTCCATGAGGGGCTTAGCAAGAAGTGACTTCTACAGAATCCCGCAGACTGAAACTCCAAATCTCTCAGTTACTTTGAACCACAGAGAAATTCAAATATCAATAATCAGTTTGCTGCTCCCACAGAATGGCATGAGCTAACCTTGATATGATGTATCCATGGCTAGCAACGCACAACAAGATCCAGACATCCGGAAGTCCATATCCAATGTATTCAAATCATGACCCATTTCCTATATCCATAATGAATTCCTTAAACCTTATATAATTTATTTTATACATGATGTCATCTTGTATCACATCTCTTGCATGCATTTTAAAGTGAGTAATCATGTTATCTACTCATGAAGCACGAGCACACCTCCAGTCAGCAGCAGCAGCTCATGCCATATGAACAGATCATCATGAGTTCAGGGGCACCTGGTATTCATGGTCAAATACTACATTTCCTAGGTGGTTTCTACAGGATTGCAGCAATATCAGATGACCTTGGAGACCATCTCTCTACCTGAACACCACTGAAAAGAAATGCTGTGTGGAGACTGTCAGTCAGAGCTGAAGATACCATTTGATTGATTTCAACTCATAATTCTGCTGATAGGCTTTGGAAGGTTTCCTCTCTGGTTTTGCTCACACCAGTTCTCATTCACTGATTAATTTTCTGTTGGATGCTGTGCCTTGAAGATGGGTTAACTGCTGTTGAGTGGCAGGTCATTAATCACAGGATAAAGCCAATTGCTCTTTTAAAGGAAATTCATGCATTGTTTTTGGATGAAATCATATTCTTCCAATGGCCACATCTGAATCTGTCTTATCATCAATAATGACAGGCTTCTGAAATGTCATTCTTTGCAATAGTGTTTCCTTAAGGAAGAAAAGGAGAAAGGGAAATTGACTTAATTCAGCTTTTTCAAATTATTATTTTTTTACTTTTCTTTCTGGTAGGTTTTCTGGTGCCTCTCTCAGTGGTGACACTCACACACAACCCCTGCTTATTGCTGAAATTATCTGTGGTGTTTGTTTCACTGCAGCTCAGGCAGCTGACATGGAAAGAGCTGGTTCTGCAATGTCTGGCATTGTGTGTGAAAAGAGAAAATAGAAAGAAAAGCACCAAGTTACTAAAAATTAAAGCAGCTTTTGTTCCAACATGTTCACTGATCTGCTAGGGTCACACACCTGGTTGGGTTGAGGAGTGTAGGGTGGCAAGTAAGATTCATTCAGCAGTTTGATATTTATTTTAGGGAGCTGCCTTCTTTTTAATTTTATCTCCAACAAGCACCTGAAGACAGTCCTCAAAACTGGATTTTTCAATTTATCTGCAATACAGTGTAAGAAGTGCTATAAACGGCTAACACTGGGTGGAACCATGCAGAGAAGAAACCTATACCAGATGTTACAAACCAGCCTAGCAGTGGGACACAAAAAGCTTAATAAGCAAATTTAAACCATTCAGCCTTCTCACCTGGAAAGTGAAACCAGAGTTTCTGACCCTAGAAGGTCTTGTAGCTCTGTGAGCTACCTCCAGATTTTGTGTCACAGGCACATGTGAATGTGTTGGGCAATGAACTTTAAGAGATCAGCAGCTGAGCTGTTCCTGCAACAAGACCACGCAAAGAAGAGCTACAGGGGAAATATGGGTCTGGGAAACTCTATAGACACCCCAAAGTAGGATATTCGCACCTCTGAATGGCAGTCCTCAGACTGAAATGATGTCAGGATGCAGTAGGGAATCAGGAAATAGTTTAATAATTATTTTTCTGTAAGTCTTCTCCCCTCCTTTTTCACTACTTCTTAAGCTTTGCAGAAGTTATTTAATATCAATGCAAAATAAATTTAGGGGAAAAAGTTTTAGCATTAAATTAACTTTTCATTGCATTTTAGCATTTTTAATCCAGTAGACAAAAAAAACCATTATTTTCTTAAATTTAATTAATTTACTAAACTCCTCACGGTTCATTGAATTCAATCCTCTATCTGCGATCTTTCTAGGTCCATTAAGCTCCTGGGGTTCAACTTCATCTCTTCTAACTCATAAAAATCTCATCAAAATGGAAATAAAATGCAATTTTGAACTTGCTAATGAAGGGAAAAAATGTTAACTTTCAGTGCTGTTGAATTAATGGATTATCTTTGCCAGCCCATTTTAAAGGAGAAAACTTTCACACTGGGGCAAACTTATAAAAGTGGGAATAATTGCACAAAGAGGCATTAGCTGTGCCAGTACTTTTCACTGCTTTACTCTGCCACTGCCTAAGATATTACTGCAGTATGATTTCTTTCCCCTGAGCTTGCTTTGTCTTCTATCCAAGCAAGATGGATACAAATGTTCTTATAGCATATCATATATTGTTATTAACTGCAAAAATAGTCCTAGATGTCAAATGCTCATTATGGCTTCAGTTCAGTAAAGCACAGAAGCACCTGCAAAATTTTAGGCCTGGGGAGTAATCGTAGGTTATTGGTTTGGAGCAAGGGCTTTCTTTGCAAGGGATGCAAAATGAAAGTGGGCTTTAATTACTTAAGCAGTCATTAAAGTATTTGAGAGGGGAGGCAGCAGGGAGACTTCTGGCTTCGGTGTTTTTACAGATCAGGTGGTGTTTTATCACCAGATAACATTTTAGTTTGCTTCCTACCTAATATTGTAGTTTCCACTTGGTTTGGTATCATCTGCTGATCTTAAATCAAGGCACAGTAACAAACAGTTGGAGACTGCTAAGTTCCACTCCAGAAGTATCTGTTTTCTAATGTTGTAAGAAACAGTCTGGGGTTCTTCTAATCCCCAAGTATATAAAGCAGAACTCACATCTAGAAATTACAGAACTAGTCATATTTTTCCTAAAAATTCTTTATTTTTTTAATTGGCCCTTCTAACACAAGACTTTTTTAATCTTATCTTTTCTGGTTTTTACATTTCCTTGAAAACGAATTTGTATATGTTGGAAGTATTTTTTTCTTTCCCCATGATTTTGGCCTGTTTGGCTTCCTTTTAATCATAATATTTTTCAAGATAATTTTCTCTAAGAAATAACTGGAAAAATAGGACTTTGGAAAACACCAATAAATTTAAAAATTATTTTTTTAAGCCTGCAGAAGTAGAAAAAGGATGTGGAAGAACTGAGAAAAGTATTGAAAGCAGGATAAAAACAATAGTTACTTTCTCGTCTCTTTGAAATGAAAACTACTTCAGAATTCCACAAGAAAAGAAAAAGTAATTTCTCAAACATTTCTAGCATTGTGCAAATATGCACTTATAATACATATATATTGCTCAAGAAATAAGTGTTCTTTATATTATTTTTACTGTCATTATCATCATCATTATTATATGCATAACTGAATCATGCTCCTGGGCCAAGCCAGACTAGGTTAATGCCTGTGCAAATCATGCACAAGCAGTGATCGGATCAATGAGTTTTTCATAATAGTAGCACTTAATTACTATCCTCTGAACACAAAACCTGAATGACAGATGAGCAAGTCTTTAGGGATAACACTGATTATATTTCAGACAGACAAGGAGTTGATCTAGTGACCCCAAACTTGTCTCCTCCCCGTGTTCCCCCTCCTAGCGAAATCACTCATGGCTGAATGAGGGCTTGGTAGGGCGCGGATGCTCATCATCTGTATTTGGTTCTCAGACAAGGCAATTTTAATCTTCTGTACATCGGATATAGACAGTTACAGCTTCTTTGGGCAACAGTCAGGGTTCACTGCTCTGGAAAAGCAAATCCAAGTGTGCAGCACAGGATGCCTCTGACTGGCTTGATCTGGCCTGTGTCAGCACTGATGAAATGGTCCCAGTGGAGGTGTTAAAGCATAAGTCTGCATCTCTATGCTTTTCCAAGGTGACTGGTTTCTGTGCTCTTTTCAACCCATTTGTGACTGTCAGTTTATTAGCTAGCTTATTTTCCCACCTACACACATGGGCTCTTGATGAAGTTTTGACACAGTATGAAAGCTTCAGGAGTTCAGCTCTGGAATAAAGATCGAAGACTTGTGCTGTAGCCTTTAGATATGCAAAACAGGGACCACTAACTTTGCAGGAAAGTGTTTCTCCCAGCATTTTCAGAATTGGCATTTGTGCTGGATGGCTGAATCACAGAGGAAAAGAGAGAAACTGAGAGAGCTTCAAATTCTTCCCCTGCTCCACCAGTACTTCCCCACTGCCCATCCAACCTCTTAGCCAATTCTCTGAGACCTCAGCAAGGAAAACATCATCATCCTCCCCATGTAATTGTTTCCAGTTCATAACCAACATACTGTTAAAAGGCTTTTCTTAGTGTCTAACATTAACACCTCTTGCTACAATTTAAGCCCTCCTGTCCTTTTCACAGTGAATGGGGAGAGCAGTTTTGTCCCTTCTTCCACGAAGCAGACTGTTACATACACACTTGCCTTCAGCTATCATTTCCCTAAGCTAATCACACTCTGTTTAAACTTTCCTGGCAGCAACTTTCAAGTTTACAGTGTTTTCTAGGCTCTTAACATCAGCACCACCTGAAATGTGGTGACCAGACTTAAGTTCTGACATCTCAGTGATGCTTTACTGAGTCCAAAGGATGATTATATCAAACAGCTTGCAAGAAACCTCTCTAGTCTATATCCTGGAATGAAATCTCTGTTATTTGCATGGTCTGAAACTGCTTTATTTGTTATCCTCTCTACTTCCACTGTTCTCTGTAGAAATACTACCTGGTTAACTTGTTCTTTTTTATGTTTGCACTGCAGATTATTCCTGTTAGGCAGAGCATCTTTCACTCACCTTGTTGAATTGCATGCTATTTCCTTTTCCAAATTATGTTTCCATTTTGATTTTCTAGCGCATTTGCAGTCTCTTCTCCTTCAACATTAGCCACAGCTTAATAGTCATACTTTTATTCCAATATCCAAGCTCTTAAGGACATTGAATAGTTTCAGGACAGCAGCTTATGGGATCCTTCTTAATAGACCTTTCCAGTTTAACCACAGATAGCTGTTTTCCCTGTATGGTTTTCCAGTCTTTTTTCATACACAGTACAATAC
>NW_010198730.1:48342-53929 GCF_000695765.1 Mesitornis unicolor | reverse complement strand
ACTCTTTCCTGGTCTGTTTGGCCGTACTGTGCTCAAGCTTTCTTTGAGTGAGCCAAAGGGAAGCAACAGCTACACATACTCATTTAAGAGTGAGTAATCCAGCCCTCTTAGACTGCTCTTTAAATCTTCAGTGTCATCACAAACTGGAAATATCTTCCAATACTAGCTAGCAGTTAATTAGCCACTGGTGTTAATATCATTGTTAGTGTTATTAAGCTAACACCAAGGAGACATGTTCCACCTGAGGAGTGGGTGATTTAACAGCTGCTATCCAGCAAGCACCTGTGGTTCATTGACTTCCAGTTCTTGCAGCTAGATACACACCATCACCCCTCAAAGGGCCTGCTCTGCAAATGGCTGAGGGTTTTTATAAGAAAAGGTCTTGTCTCAAGCACATTGACCCAGTCTGGCTTTTAGTACTCTGATTTAAATGTTAACGCCAATTTTGGATTATTAATGTTCTGCCTACATCTCACATTTGTCTTTCCTACCTAAAATACCAGGAAATAGTCTAATTGAACCCAGCCTCTATAACTTCTGTTGTTGCAGTCTCATTCCTTCTGTCTCTCCCTTTCTGTAACTTTACACAGGGCAGAGGAAAATTAGCAAATTTCTCAGGAACGGTCCAATTAATAATGATGGATTCTGCTACTTCCACTCACAATGAGAAGTCATATTGCTTAAGTGTCTGAATGCACCTTGAACAGGACAGAGGTGTATACTGATCCCACCACCATGACAGAGAACCCTAGGCAGGTCATTTCAAAAGTGGGAAAAACAGGTACTCTTTTCATCTGCTTTGTCTCTGTGTTATCTCTCAGCGTGTGTTTGTACAGCATCTTACATGACAAGTCCCATTTTGGCTCAGGATGGAAGTGCAAATGATAAATACTAGAAAGAGAAACAACAGTGTTGCCTGTGATTTAGCAAAGGTGGCACAACAAAACTCCAGGTTACTGATGGACATACAACTCTTTCCAAATTGGCGTTTTTGGGAAATCTGTTCCATTTCACCAGATCTATATCCTCCTACCTGGGTTCAGTCCACACAAGCTGACACTTCACTGAGCATTATAACCAGCCTAGCCACATTGTGCAACCACCACAAGAGATAGGCTCCTCTGCACAACTACCACCAGCCCACATGGCTTCTCTGTGGTTGCCTGCTTCTCCCATTGAGTACAGACATTGGGGTGATCTCACTGTCATGTTAAATACTGAAAGATAAATAAAATAAATCTAGATCATTTTCTTTTCTTTGCTGCCTACCCAGAATACAGGTGTAACCAGTGGAAACAGCATAACCTGAATGTGTTGAAAATCTCTACAGAACAGTCACTTCAGCTGAGATCACCTGGTTGGGTCATTACCTAGCGCCAGTTAAAACCAAAGGCAATGGGGATGCAGAGAATTAGACATGACACAGAGGGGTGATCTGAAGGAACACAGCTTCCTGGCATGCTCTGTGTTGCAGTCCCTGCAGCTACCGGCAACCTGGCAATATGTGCTGATTGCTTCCTTTATCACAGCTCTTGGAGTCTCACAAATATTTGGGACCTCAGCTGCTGTTTTTTAAAGTATTTTTCTAGTCTGAATGAATTTTAAAAAAAATCTGACAACAGTGATAGGAAAGCAATTTCATGATTCAAACCTTAGAAGGAAAATGAAGGGAATTTCATAAGTATTCAGCTTTTTGAAACCTTCAAATCCAAAGATGGTGCTGAGTGACAGGGAAGAGCTAATTCATTATTTCAGAATACTCATTGTCAATACCATCAGTTTGAGGAGTGGTTCAGTGTCCAAACTCTCCATCAGACAATGTGTTGCAGTAGCAGCAATCAGCAAAAAAAGCCTCTAAAATGCAAGCATAAAAATATTTCATTTGCCGTTTTACCCTTGCTTTGATCACACATAAATTATTTTTGTCCCTATGGAATGTCCATGAATACAAGGCATTCCTTGCTCTTCAGATTTGCTCAGAATAACTCAGTGGTATCCAGTTATTTCTATTCCATTACAATTTTTTATTCTCTCCTTTCTTTTTCTTTTTCAGATCATGGTATTCCTTGTAACATGAGTATTTTGGGAAATCATTAAATTTTGCTAATTTACTGCTATTAGTTTACCAAAACTCTTATCCCCCCCCACACTCATACACACACACTCCTATCAACCACTGTAATTATGTTGTTTTTATATTTTTTACTTTATTCATTGAAGTAGTGTGCTAAAATTACCTCTCCTTCACTGGGGTCTCATTGTTTGCCTCATGGAGATTTTGTTCAGCTGGTGAATGATAGCAATTAACTTGTGCACTAATTATTAAATGATTCACTGATATAATTGTGTTTTATGCTGAGCTACTGATAAACTGATAATTAATAATGCTGCTTAGACAGATAAATCACTTTTTCTAAGAGTTGTTTGCTACATTTGTACTTTTGTCATAATTAATATTCCATTGGATTTGGATGCAAGCTGTGAGGATTGTGGTTTTGCTGGGGGTTATCATGCTTTCTGCAAAAAGCAGACTTCTCTAATTTTAGAGGGTGGCACTAGAATACCAGCATCCCAGCCTTGACACTATCCCTAAAGGGAACACCCTATATGAGCCCCAGTGCAGGGGACGTTTCCCCTAAAATGATGCTCCTTTAAGGCAGCACGAGCTGAGCACCCAGCGCTGCCAGGCAAGAGACACCTCAGCGTCTTGACCACTTCCCTACCCAAATTCAGTCCCTGTGACTCAGAAAGTCAGGAGGTTGGCAGTGACTTGGGGATGCAGTTCCCAGAGGCCTGTTTTCCCCTTTTATGATGTTGCTGAAGCAACTGACACCACAGAGGGCAACTGCCTTCCCCTGCCCTTAAAAAGTCTCCAAGTCTGCAGTCACCACCTCGCTCCCCAACATATCTCAAAACACCACCAGCAGAATTGGAAAGGTAGGTACTGTCTCCCTTCTTGTGCACCTGTGCACATAGTAGCAATGTCCAGCGCAAAATGTTATTCATGGCTCAAGCCACCATCTTTACCACCTCACAGTCATGTCTTAAAATACAAGGCAGGCAAGCTGTCCCTGCAGAGCCTGGGTCAGTTGTACCTTCTACCACTGCACCAGCTATTTATCTCAAAAAACCTTCAGTCAAGCTAATCCAAGATGAGTCTTGATGTACTGTCATTTAAAACCAGGACTGTAACTATAAGAAAAATCATTCTGGCAAGTATATAATGCTGTGTTAAAATGCATTACCTTAAATCATGTCCTCTTACACAGAGCCCTGCAATATTTGAATACATTAAATTTCTATAACCTCAGTTTGGCTCAGAAGCTTTCACTTCAGAGACTGAATATTGCACGTTTCCCTGCTAATTCTTTTAATGGGCAGTATTTGTGATCATGGCTCATATCCACATAGGACTTAGAGACACCCCTAGCCCCTGAAATTCAGAAACTAAACCCATAATATTTATCCAGTTCCTGTGAAACAGATCTAAAACCTCAGTAGCCAACACAAAAGCTGTGTGTCTCTTTCCTAAAACAGCAGGGAGCAGAGGTCAAAGAATTTGCCCAAAGACAAAAGGAATCCTCCTGTGGTAGAACCTGAATAAACTCTTCTGGGCAATATGGCCATGCTTTCGCTACGTGAGAAGTGTTGCTGCAGATGCTTTTAGCCTCCTGTATTTGGGGATTAGTTTTCTTATTACTCCTGTGAGAGGTCTTACATAAAGACAAAGAAGACTGATATTGGCAAGTTTTCCACCAAAGTTAATACAATTATTTTAATTGTATTACTACATTTAGACATTTCTTTGGACATTTGAACGTCCTCCTCTTGCAGGTATAGCAAGGACAGACAGACAGAAACACAGACTCAAGAATGAAACAGAAACGCAGTGATACATAGCTTATCTTAGGCAAATTTCCAGATATTTCCTGAAATTTGACACATAGATTTCTTTTTCATGGAAAAACTTGATGGTCTGAAGACAGCTTTCCCAGCCTGTGAAATCTGTTGCAAAAAGGAAAATGTTTCCCATTACAGTTTTGGATGAAAATTTGACATTACAAAGCATCTAGATACAGGAATCTAGGGAAGAAATCTATGAATGGATTCTTAACTCCACACTGAATGGATTACATTTCAGCATTTTGGGTCTGGAAATATTTCTCAGCCCAGAAAATGCACAAATGAAATATTTTCACCATTTCAAAACATTTTGCCTAAAATATTTCATGGGAGAATAATTGTTAAAAACTCCTACCAGCTTTAGAAAAATCAAGATGTTTATGTGGAAAACAAAATCATGGCTCCCTGAAAACTTCAACTCTGTTGGAGGCCAAGACTGAAAGCACTTAGAAAGGAATAAGGTAGCCAGCACTGATGGGAGCAAAGAGTTTGGCGCAAGAAGCTCTTTCCTTTTTAAATGAATTTCTGGTACAAATTGAAATGTTTGACCTGATTAAGTTCCTTCTGCTTGGTGCCTCCCAGCTGTACTGTGAGCTGGGGGACTGTGAAAGATGGATGGTGTTCACCAAAGTGAACAGAAGCTCTTCTGCTTATGCAGTGCTCCTAATCCTATGGGCTGATGGTTTCCAAGACCTGCAGATCCCACAGCTATAATGAAGCAACTGTGCTAAAAGTGAGAGTTGTACAAGCTAGCCCAGAGCAAGAAACAGTACATGTTGGCTGTACAATGTCACTGACTTAATGCTGCTGCAGGAACCTTAATACCTTATTTTTGTGTGTGTGTTTCTTGGCTGTACTTAATGTTAACTGTGCAATCTTAATGGAAGTGTAATGAACTCCTTTGCTAGACTGCATTTGCAATGCTGTGCTACTAAATCTTTATTTCACACCTTATTACAGCCCTTACTGCATGAGGCTGCCCGAAGTCATCAAGCACAAAGTGGTATTATTGTGCAGACAGTGCAACTTAGCAAAAATGGCCTAAATAGTAGGGCTTATGGTGGGTGCCTTACAATAACCGACTTGGAAAAAAACAAAAAAAAAAAACAAAAAAACCAACTAAAATCCCTGCCTTATTCTTGTGTCTGTTGACACTTCCAAAAGGCATGAACTGCATTTCTAAGCAAAGTGTGAAATTTTTGTTGTCCCCTCTGGTGCTTCTACCAGACACTATCACCACAGAAAACCAGTAGGTTTTGTCTCCCTTGATCAGTGTTTGCAGGAAGCTCATGGAGCCAAACCAACCCTCTCCAGGTTCCCCTTCTGCAGCCACATGTCTTTCAAAGCCTGAGGACAGTGGCAACGCTCTGGATCGTGGAAACAGGAGTGCTAGGCTGTCTCCAAACTCAAAAGTGTAATGAGAAGACCAGCAAGTCCACACAAGTCTTGTCCTCCATCTCTGGCTGCACAGTCCTGCCCCAACCCTGTGCTACCACTGGTTCTCACATATATGGCTGAGCAGTGAGATAGTTAAAGGAGTAGATGAAAAACTAAGGAGAAAAAAAACTGGTAACTGGTACCTGCCCAGCCAAATGAGTATCAATGATAGCTAAAGCAGGAGAAGCCTGGACTGTGCATCCAAAACCAAGAAGACTGCAATGACTTGTGTCTAGACAGAGGGAAG
>NW_010198730.1:26393-48311 GCF_000695765.1 Mesitornis unicolor | reverse complement strand
TGCAACGGCCTTCACAAAGCTACCTTGCTTCTAAAATACTATAAACTCTTCAGTTTTAGGAGCTTCAAAGGGAGGAGGTGTTGCTTAGAACTCATTGGAGCCCTTATGATCAAGCCTAGACCTCTGCGGAGTGTTACTTTAAAAGTACTCCCTCCCAAGACTGCTTTGGAAAACTCCTACAGATATCAGTGCTACCGCTTCTGCCCAATAATAAGAACTGTCTGCATGTGCTTGGGTCAAATTACCCTGCACCAGATCCAGTGGGCATTTCTAAGGTGCATCAGGGCTGGATCTCCCACAGCGATGATCAATGCACAGCTTTGGGTACACAGTACTATAGAATCGCATGAGACAATTTATGTTTTCATTGTGATGTTTTCCCTCTATCCTCACAAAATATGAATGTTCCGTAAACCATATCCAGGCACAAAACATTTGCAGTTGGAAATTCTGAGTTTCTAAATGTCTGAGATACCCCATGGAACCTCACTGAATTGTGGCTGACACTGGCACTGTGATAGTCCAGGACTAATCCCATGGAAAAATTAAGAAATGAGCAAGGCAGAGCATAAAGATGAAGAGAATTGACAGAGGATGGCATTTCACATTCATTAGCAATGTGTCATAAATATGGTAATTTCTGATCTGCCTCCCTTTTGCCCCTTGGGATGGTAAAGTGTGAATGAAAAGTCACTCACATGTTCAATTATAATTTAAAAGAGATACCATTGGGTGTTGCTGGTGCAAAAATGAAGTTTTAGTTAAAAAGTTAAAAACATGAAGAAAAAAATAAATTAAAAAATCTCTCATAAGGACAGAAATGTGACCTCCATTCCTTTTAGTATTTGAAAGAAAGCAGAATTCAACATTGTGTTTTGTGTTATTCTTCTTTTTAAAACTGAATTTTTATAAAATGTAGGTCCAAGCACAACTCACTGCAGGTAAAAATGAGTTCTGAAAAATGAAAGTGGTTTCAAAATAGAAGTGTTGAATCTGATAGTGAGGGGAAAACAGCCGCTCTTCTAGGCAAGTTCTATTTTCTCAGTAGAAATGGGTCCAAGTAGATTTTGGATATTTCCTACATTTTTTTTTTCCTGAGATTTTTGTGTATCCAGCCAGCACAATAGTTTTAACAGATCTGATCCACATTCAGAAAAGTCTAGGCAGGCTCATAATATCTTTGCAAATCAGCTGTATCCTGGTTCTGTAATAGGTATCATGCTGTTGGGAAATACTGAACAGACATACTGTATTCGTGTTGTCTAGCTAGTCGGTTCACACATAGTAAATCCAGCTGAAAGCTCTGGATAGATTGCACATGCTCCAGATAACCAAGACAAAATGATGGAAATTGTCCAGTTGCATCTCCAATTTAGAATTAGAGATTTTAGCAACCCATGGTAGAGGATAGTTGAGATTTTTTGACATTTTATGTAGAACTCTCTTTTCTGGCCACCAAGTCAATGCTATTTATCACATTTTTTTTAAAAGCCTTAAGCATCCATCTATTCTTGAAATCAAATCTGATTTTTAAGTCATTAATGACCTCTTACTGCTTTGAGTTGGGAAAGTCCTGCCTCCTTTACCTCAATTTTATGCAGTCTGCATGGCTGTTTTACAGACAAGTGTTACCTCTAAAGGTTTTTTAAATCTGCAGAAAGTCTTGGATTTTTAGTGTCTAAAAAAATCTCCGTGGTGATGGATGAGTGGGCCACCCACAGGTGAAGAGATCAAAGATCCATGATAATTACAATGTAGCGACAAAAGACAAAACAGAGGGACAGGAAACTTTGTGAAATGAGAATAAAGGGAAATGTATAGAGGAGCTAGTTAATACCTAGTTTCCTGGTTTTCTAATGAGTCAACTAGGCCCAGGATGATGAATTACCTGCCAGCTTTGACTCTACAGAAAGAGCGGCATCACTCTGAACTGATATCCATCCATGACAGGGAAGAAAGAAGGTGGTTCTTCTTAGGAAACAGTTTGTTGCCACTTCCAAAAGCAGCATTGCTGTGAATATAGACCTGGGGAAGCTGATTTGCATTTCACTATAGCAAAGCCAACCCTCCTTTTCAAGCTTTGGAACAGTGACAAAACAGTGACTTTATACTGACACATCAAGGAAACTTATGCAAGACATTTCCATTACTAGTTCTGGAAAGAGCCTCAACAAGACGGTACCTTGAGGGGAGAGAGGACTTGGGCACAGACGATGCTATGTTATGGCGTGGCACAGCCCGTGCAAATCTCAGTAGTGTGTTTTTCTTATGTGTTGATACCAAGATCAAACTTTCCACATTGTATCTCCATTCACTGTAAACAGCTGCTTGATGTTTCTCACAAGCAAAAGCTCTGATGAGGAGGTCTCTGGGCAGTCACCATTAAAGTCAGTGGCCCAGATATGACTGCAAGCACATTTCCAGTCATCCAACTTCACAAGGCAGTAACAAAACCCTTCTACATGGTGCTACTCCAAAACTTCAGCCTTGATATTGCAGAGCCAGATTCTAATCTTGCTGGTTCGAATATCACAAATATTACTCTGCTTTCAAAGTGCTCATAGTCTGGCTCTTCACTCTTATTTCTCCCTACATTCCCTAATCTTGTACTATTTTTTTTTCAGTTTAATGCCTTCAGGGTAAATGTTTCATCCTTTTTTAATTTTTTTTTTCCTCCAGCATTTCTCTAATGACCTACCTACCCAAAGGAAGAGCGAGGGCTGAAATATTTATGTATGCAGATGAAACTTTCTTCTAGTTGCTGTTAATGATGTTTTCTTCCATTTCTAATACCCTCTCTCCCAAAATGACATGTATGATCACCAGGCTTAATAATATTCATATCTCTCAATCTTAATAAAATTCTACTAGGCGCTCTGTCTGCTAGCACGTTTAATCCTTCTAATACCTTTAATGCACCTGACCCTGTCTGTTCAACTTGGGTGTGAGCAGATTCTTGTTTTGATCTTACATGTGTCTTTGATAAATTTACTCTCTAGATACTTAAAAATACTTCCCTCCCTTAGTAAACATACCAGTGATTAGATTGCAAATAGAATTGAGTTGCTCTCAGAAGCTGGTGGTGGGCAAAGGGCAAAGATGTGGATATCAGGATGAGACCACTTATTATTTTGATTTAATCTGATCATGAGTTTGCCCACACACATTAGGAAGTAATGTCTGTCTCCCACAGTTTTGCTTGGGTTAATGAAGTTCTTAGGCTTTGTAAGGCTACTTGATGTCAAAGGTTCCGCAATTTGCCTCTCCTCCCTACAAGACAATCTGGAGAGATGCTGGAATTGACCAAAGGTTTTTCTTCATGTTTGTTTTATGTTTGGAAAAAGTTCAAACTCTCACAAAATAAAATCTTTCCAAACACAGACGGGCTGAGTGAGTACTGCTTTTCATGACATCTTCCAAAGACATTGAAATGTTCTATCTTAATATATAGCAACTGTGAGCTCTGCAATACTAGCCTAGCCTGCAATGGCTTGGAGTCTGCAGATGTTTTGGAGCAGATGGTTGGAAGTCATGGCATACCAGAGAAGGCATCAAAGCTCCACTTTTTCCCAAATTCATTCTGTAGACTCAGACACCAGCACAATTACATCTACCAGATGAGGAGAAAATATTATGACATTACAGCTGATCCTGCTTTGAGCAGCAGGTTGGACTAGATGACCTACTGAGGTCCTTTCTAACTTGAAATATCCTTTAATACTAAAGCAAATCTCATTACATTCGGAGTGGAAAGGAAAAGAAAGGGAAATGTATTAGCTAATTCCTTTTGAGCACTTACATTTTGACAGTTCTGGAATCCTTAATTTTTAAATATGTCTTTTTGTACTGTATTCATACACACACACACACGTGCAGGACATCTTCTGATCAGTGCTGTCACAGCAAACAGCTCAAATAAAACTTCTCAAGTCCTCAAGCATAATGGCACACAAGGGGAAAAAGAAGAAAATTTGAAACTGCTGTGAAAGGGAGGTTGTGGCAAAGCAACTGGGATTCTTGCCTTGCAAGTGACAGGCAGCAAGATTATGGGAGGAGGCTGGAAGAAATTAGGAAAGAGGTTGCGACAGAAGAACATCAAAGCTTATTTTGTGCCCACCTGTTCTGGGGAAACATAAATGGCTCTGTGTAACTGAGATGTGAATGCGGCTGCTTAAACATATTAGTGTTCCAGAATTCTTTTCAAGCGTAAGTATAGCTTCTCTTCTACAAAAAAAATTCTGCCAAAACCAGGTATCTTTCTCTTTTCTGAATACAGGAAAGGCTGTCCAGAACAGGCACTTGTCTATTCATGCTTTGGAAATGAAGCAAAACTTGCCATTACTTACGAGAATTTATTTCTACTTGTTTGGCTTTGTGATCTACACTCGGGCTTTGCCTTTTTTTGATGCAAAGGGGGTTAGTAAGCATTTTACTTCCTTTAGCTTTGTTTAGACTGACAGGGAATCTAAAGTGGTTTTAAGTGCAGAACAGCTGCAGGACCATCTCCATTTCTGTATCAGGCTTATGTCACGGCTGGCTTTAAAAAGTGAGCTCTTTTATCCCGGCACGGCGACAGAGCGATACAAATCACTCAGGAGAAGGGTGTAAGCAATATTTTTACTAAATAAGATACACACCTTGAAGAACACTGGATTCAAACCTTTCAACAACCCGTAGACGACAGAATACCGACAAGAAATCGAAATGGCCCCAAAATTACTGGAACATGGCACAACTTAGCAACACTATAACAATTTGATTGGCAGAACTGAGAAAACTTAGCTTAATACTGTCTTAATCAAAATCAAAACCACCGGCTACAGCCCACTGCAGCCACACGTGTTGGAAAAAGGAAAAGAGAATGAGAAAATGAGAAAAAGGAGAGAAAGGAAAGAAACAGTTATCAGAGAAGTAGAAAAGGTGAAATATAGTCACCACTTCCAAGGCCTCTGGTGTATCAGCATGTGCTTAAGATGGCGGCTGGACAAGCAGTTTCTTTGTTGAGTCCAGGTTGGAAGATGGCGGGTGAACACATGGTCTCAGGCTTAAGTGGGGTTATTTAAACTCTTCCCCCGCTCCCCCTTACCTGTACCAGGTGATAGGGCACACAGCAGGTCATGACACGCCCCTCACCTGGGCAAGTCTGGACATGCTCTCCAGAGGACCATTCCTGCCACTTGGGGGTCACTCCTGGGAATCACCTGCTTTGAGGCATTTAACCCACGCCGTGCCAGGCCAGGCTCATACACCATATTTTTCCAGTGCGCTGTGAATTGGCTTCATCTACATCCAGCTCAATCAGGGTACTGACCAGGAAGCTGTGTTGTGCCCACCTTTGCCCACTTTGTATTCAAGTGGGCACAAAGAGAAACTGAGTTTTAATGATCCGATCCAAAATACTAATACCTGTTTCTTTCTCTCACACAAATTCCATGTATGTTTGAAATATGGTTAGTCTTCACCTAAAAAGAGAAGAAGATGGAGGAGAACTGGCCAGAAAGCAGTACATCAGCTGTGGGGACAGTGTAACTGGCAGGTCAGAAGGCTTTTTAAATTAAAACCCATTTTCTGAAACTGACTTTGCATGCTGTGTATTAAATAAATGAGTTGGGCATCTGATAATTTGCTCAGGTCTGAAGCTGTGAAGTGATCAGTGTGGAAACACCAGCAAGAAAAGAATAAACCCAGTATCACGCTAGCCAGATCCCAGCTCCCCATATTATAGAAGATTCAAATTCAACTCCCTTTCCCTTGTGTCTAACACAGGTTTATTAAAGAGAGTTAAAATCAGAAAATTTTACCTGCTCCAAGAAGGAATGTTTGTGTTAGTCCTTAATTAAGAGACTCCCTATAGTTACAATAATCACACTCATTTTAGCAGGCAGACCAGTTGGAATAAAACAAAGGTCCTCAGCAGCAAGATACCGACAACACTGAAGAAAGAATGTGCAGTAAATTTGGGAGAACTAATAGCCTCTGGAGGAGAAGTCAAATATTTTGTAGTGGAACCTCTCTGTCATAGTAATATGAACTTAAATTAATTTATTTGCACTGTGTTGGCATTATAGTTGCTGTAGTACAGACTGAATGTAAACAACACCATCTCCAGATTATTTTTCTTTTGGCAATTTATTAGGCTGTAAACCCTAAACATTTTAATAAAAATGCAGAAGTACAAAACAAAACTCTATGTGGTTCATATTTTATTCAACAACATTGCCGAATATGAGACATCCCCTTTAGGGCAAAAAAATGCCACTTCCATTTCATACTATACTTATTTCTCTAATGTCTCCTAAATGATTATTTGCCAAGAAGCATATTATGGGACCATCATTTTTCCTTCTACCTCCCAGCACAAAGGCTATTTCTGGTTCTCAGCAATGAGAGATCTGCTGCCTCTTCCCACCTTTTCTTTTTACTTTTTTTTTGTTAATGTGTATTTGTGCTGGCAAATTCAACCTGCATTATAAACAGCATTTCTACATGCCAAGCAAGATGCTCTGCAACCTTAGCATTGTGCTCTTTTAGAACAGCATCCCCAGAGGAGTGACTTTACGGGTTCTTAGCAACATCCACAGAAATGCCAACAGATATCCCTGTCCCATCCTCCCTATGTATTATTCATAAGACTGTAGATTTGTCATGATAATTTATTGGGTACATCACAGACTCCTCTCACTGGGGCACAGTCTGTGGACCTAGAGGAGAATAATAGCAATTTGTAGACATTGCACAATATATATTAAAGTTTTAAGTCCCACCCCAAGGTGTGAGGAATATGCACTAGTTTCTCTCCTTAAAGACAATACAAATAAGAATGAGAAGATACTGTGTATGTCAGGAAGAATTTACTCTGATTTTGTAATGAGAATACTCATCTGGTAGAAAACAAACTGAAAACCATGGAGGTATCAGAGGAACTAGTAAATGATAACTTTCCTTTACTACTAGACTGGAGTGTAGCTGCATTATGGTAGGGAAATGTAGTAGAACCCAATTTCAATACACCAAATTATCAAGAATTGATTTTCCAAAGACTGAAGTGCCTTTGAACTGAGCATGTAAATCCCTTGTGCTCTCCTGAACTTTCTCAGCCACATTAAATTGAAATATAAGTTAAAAAGTTCAAGAGTTCAGAAAAGTACAACTGGATAGTATACATATTTTTATCTCAAAAATAAGAAAACAGAAAAAAACCAACTTCCAAAAAGGAAAGGAAAACATACATATATGTATGAAACATAGATACATATGAAATTGAGTGACATTATGAAATCAGTACACCTCCAGTGCTTTCAGGTCTTGGACCATAACTTGTTTACACTCATTTTGTCCCCTGTATCTTTAGAGACAGTAACTGAATTAGGTGAATCCACCAGTTCTCTGTCCATCTCTTGAACACCGCATGCAATTTCAGTTAACTCTTGGAAGGGACACAGAGAAGGTACAGAGAGAAAGAGCAGAGATACACAGATACTCAGAGGTTTGGAGTAGCTTCTCCAGGAAGCAAAATTTATAATCTGGGACTCTTCAGCCTGGGAAAAGATGGCTCAGAAGAATGGAGCAAAGGTCTATAAAATCACAAGTGGCACAGACAAGACAGATAGCAAATAAAGTATTTGATATTTCCCAGCACATGACAACCAAAGAAATAATCAGGCAGCAGTTCCACAGCAAACAGAAGGAGCTTTCTCAGTCAGTACATATTTGCAGTGGGAATATCTTTGAGGTGAAATGTAAATAGATTCAAAAAGAAATTAAACAAATTCAGGGAGGAGAGGCCCATCAGGAGCTATTGATTTTCAATGACCAGCTGAATTCCTCAGCTCAAGAAGTCTTATAGTGCACTTCTGTGGATGCTGAATAGATAAATCTGAAAAGATATACATATTCCAGTACAAGAATTAAGGAGCCTCTAATAAAACTAGGAGGAGGCAAGCTCTGTCAATCAACACCCCTGGGTCCTCCTTCTTCTCTGGGAAGCTCTCCAACCACTCCTCTCCAGGCCTGTAGCACTGCATGGGGTTGTCATGACCCAAGTGCAGGACCCGGGACCTGGCCTTGTTGAACCTCATGCAATCAGCCTTAGCCCATTGACTCAGCCTGTCCAGGTCCCTCTGCAGAGCCTTCCTACCCTCAGGCAGATCAACACTTTCACCCAGCTTAGTGTCATCTCCAAACTTAATGAGGGTGCATTCAATTCCGTCATCCATGTCATTGATAAAGATATTAAACAGCCCCTATACTGAGCCCTAGGGAACACCGCTTGTGACTGGCCACCAGCTGGATTTAACTCCATTCACCACAATTCTTTGGGCCTAGCCATCCAGCCAGTGTTTTACCCAGTGAAGCACAAGCCAATCCAAGCCATGCCCAGCCAGCTTTTCCAGAAGGATGCCATGGGAAACAGTGTCAAAGGCCTTACTAAAGTCCAAGTAGACAATGTCCACAGCCTTTCCCTCATCCACTAAACAGGTCACCTTGTCATAGAAGGTGATAAGGTTAGTCAAGCAGGACCTGCCCTTCTTGAACCTATGCTGACTGGGCCTGATCGCTTGGTTGTCCTGCATATGCAGTGTGATGGCACTCAAGATTAATTTGTTCCATGACCTTCCCTGGCACCTACTTCCGGCCCTTCTTGTAAATGAATGTCACATTTGTAAGTCTTTAGTCAACTGGGACCTCCCCATTTAGCCAGGACTGTTGGTAAATGATGGAAAGTGGCTTGTCAAGCACTTCTGCCAGCTCCCTCAGGACCCTTGGGTGAATCCCATCTGCCCCCATAGACTTGTGTATGTCTAAGTGATGTAGCAGGTTGCTAACCATCTCCTCATGGATTACAGGGCAATCACTGTGCTTCCCCCCCACTCAGGGGACGGAGTACTCAGAGTACTACTGGTTTTCCAACTGAAGACTAAGGCAAAGAAGTCATTAAGTACCTCAGCATTTTCCTCATCCCTGGTCACTATGCTTCCCCCTGCGTCCAATAAAGGATGAAGATTCTCCTTTGTCCTCCTTTTGTTGTTAGCATCTTTATAGGAACATTTTTTATTGTCTTTAATTGTGGGGTTTTAATTTGAGGTGCTTCAGCTTGGAGACATCCACACTACCACAAGAGGAAAGTTGATATCATGCAGTGAGGTCAGAGAGCTCCATGTGAAAAAAGATTGATTGGCAATTTTGATCAATTCCTACAAATCTATCACAGTTGAAATGAATTTGAAACCAAGGGACATCTTAATTGATATTTCCCCGAGATGTTAGGATGGACAGTGAACATCTAAGAATATTTTAGAACCCATAAATTATCAAGACAGTGATATATCAGTGACTGAATGAATAATGTAGAGATCAACATGGCTTATTTAAATTTAGCTTAACCTTTTCTTCCATGGGAAAGCAAGAGAAGAATAATTGTCTCAATTAAATTTTAATCTTGGAAATGTTGCTCTGTAGCTGGGTTTGCCACAGACTAGGTTTCCCTTTCCCCCATAAATGAGGCAAGGCATCTAAGCTTGAAGTCTCCCTACTATTATTGACTGTAATATGCCCAGAAATTATGCAAGGTAGACATTTATGTGTAGCCAGATTCTCAGCTAACCCCAGGGAATTAGTTCTATGTTCCTAGTTTCCCAAGCATTGTGTGCATAAAACGGAGATATTTTTTTTTCAGTACAGCACCTCAACACCTCTCAAAAAAAACAACCTCAAAACAAAATGGGAAAGAAAATTCCTTTACATGAAAAGCATTTTGGATAAGATCTCTGCTGTACATGATAAAAATTTAATATATTTAACTTTAATTAAAACAGAAATTAATATAAATAATGTAAATGTTGCCATTGACTGGAAAAAAATAGTATATCAGGAGGTCACCTGAATTGTCAAGAAGCAGATTCCCTTGTGGTCAGCTGTGCTGTCTGTGAGCATTACAATTCCTTGCTTGTTATTTTGTACAAATGTAAAACTGAAAACAAGAGCTCGCTGTTTGCATATTTTTATTTAATTATTGTTTCCATTTTTAAAGCTAGGTAGCACGTCTGTTGAAAACTTAGAGATCACCTTAAACCTATAGAGCCAAATGGCCAAAGCTTTATGTGCTATGACTGATGTTGCACACTCAACATTGCCAGCAGTGAGGTCCCTGAACAAGAAATATCTTCTGGCTGAGAGAGGCTCTGCTGTGCCTGATCCTATCCTACTGTCTTAGCAGGGATAAAATGCAAGTCTCTTATTGAAGCTACAGAGAGGTAAAAGCTAGAAAAGATAGCTATGAAGTAATTCCAAGAGTTTAGGCCTCAAATGATAATAAAATGATAAGGCTGTTCTGAGATGACAGAGGTTGAGACTGGTAGCAAGTCACTTGATTGTGCTGTGCTCTGGCTGAGCCAGTGTGCAAATAAAGATTGCCTCAGCCATGCAGGTTTGAAAAGAGATGGGGGACAGATATGAGTTCTCCAGAGTAGGAAAGGGCCAGCTGAATGCAGCAGTGATTCAGAGCCATCCAGGAGACCCTGTTCATGTCTGGTGGTAACTCAGACTCTGAGGAACAGCTGAGTTATTTTGCCCCTCATTTTATAAACAGGAGAACTGAAGCATGGCTCACCAAAGACTTCAGCATTCAAAACTGCTGTGAAGCCTGCTAATTGTTATCTCCCTCAAACAGTCACTCTTTTCTTGAAGTCTTGGGCTGGGTATTTGCTATCATATGCCTTGCAATCTCATATTTTGCTAAAATCATGATAGGTGATATATCTTTTGCCAAGAATCTTATAGATTATACCTACAAATAATCAGTAAAAGCCAATTTTAAGCTTGTCGTGTCTTGCATTCTGACGCAGCACAACTTGGTGTCTCCACAATAGTGGAATGACACATTTTTATTTTGTTTTGAACCCTTGAAACAAGCTGCTTTCTTGCATTCTGTCATAGAGATATTGCAAAACGTGGTCTACCCGTAGTAGTGGGATGGGACAACTGCTTGAGCAAAAAGTTTGCATATAGTTCTGCTTAGGTGTCAGTCTATGTTTGCAAAATACTGGACAATTCTTGGTGCAGGCTTGTTGCCTGGAGGAGGAGATGCATGGCAGCAAGCATTTTGTGCACAGGTTTTGAAGCTGGGGTGTAAGTGTTTGGCATGGTATGATCCAATGTACCAGTGGCAGGCCCAAAAACACAACCCAAAGTGGCATCTCAGTTATTCTGCACAAAACACAAAACCTCATTCAAATATGAATGGAAATAGTAATGTGGTGTCAACAGAGACACTTGGGATGTATATCTTCAGAAGCCTTTATCATAATACAGTCCTAGTCCTCTAATCATTGTTCTAACACAGAACAATAATTTGCTTTTCCTTTTGGGGATCTCAATGCATTAATAAGAAATTAAAAGATACATCGTCCCTTTGAGGAAGCCATAGTTTATTAGCACTGATAGCACAGATAATGTAAATTATAGGGCAGATAGATAAAAGTATTTAGACTGGGGCAGAGATGGACCTTCATGGTATTTCATTTCATTAATCTCTGATCTTGGCTGGGACTGGAAGGATGAACAGAAAGTTTCCTATAAAGCAGGGACCCTTGGACAAAGACATAACTAGGAAGAAAACCTAAAAGTGTCATTTTTCTTAGACCTCTGCCTAAATTACTGGGTCATCCTGCCACCCTAAGAATATCCTATCACTTTTCATAGGTGCAGGGTAATTCTGTTCAATTCAATAAAGGAAAAATACTGTAGGGGAGAGAGGGAAGCACAAGAGGGAGGGAAGCAGACCTAAGTGGATATTATAAATGAAGCATTATTATGTAAGGCCAGTAACAGGTTTTCACTATAATTAAGATGGATTACTTTAATAATCTTAAAGGGCTTGATTCAGAACTGCATTACAGACCATTTATATGGGGGTTCTGCACTCACTGCCTCTGTCAAAAAATCACAGGTGTTTAAATAAGAAAAGAGAAATTCAGAGTTTTTATATTTCTTCAAGGAGCCTCCTCAGGTTTGGAGAGATGCGTGGCTGCCTCAGATTTATGTGCTGAAGAGAGTGCCTGAGCCTTGATAGCACTCTTGGAAAGTAATTACCTTTCGCAGATTTTACACCTGAACATATACACAGGGCATGGCAATTTGGCTAGGAGGAAAAAACCCACAAAACCTTTTGTGCACAGAAGAGCTGCTGTTTGGATTAATGAACTGCAGAACTAACTTTCTTCACTCTACAGATGTCAGATGTGCCTTAAAAATACACTCACTTCCCTTGCGAAAACACCAGTATTGGAAAGATACTGTGCCTCACAAGTGAGGCCAGGACTATCTGGGAAACCAGAAGGCAACGTTTCCATTTTTACAAGATCTTAATGTGAGAATGAGAAAAATGCTGAAGAATGCTAAAATTTGAAAGAATATTTAAGGTTATGATATTTCAGTGTAAGGGTATAATCTTCTACATATTTCTCTTAGTAGTGTCTGAACTCACAAGTATTAAAAAATAGGAATGCTCTGATTTTTTGTGAGCTGGAGATGGTGGGGATATCACACCGTCTGTAAGTTGGTGGGCTAACTCCTGCTATTGTGGCATAGTTTAGTTTTCAAATATTTGGAATCTGAATAATTTCTCAGATTAAGGACAAAGACCTGCCTCATGAGTATGTAGGCCTTGTGATTGTAGAAGATAACATTCACTTCCCAGCCAGGTAATGCATTCAATTTATTTGCACAGAGAAGCTGGTGTGGGGTTTGCTCTATACTGCTATGGGCCAAACACCTCCTGCAATATCCCATGTGAAGTATCTGAGGAGAAAACTCTGTTCTTGGAAAAGCTGATGAGTGCCAGCTCATCAACCTGGGGCAGCAAAAACCATCTGTGGTGCCATCTGTTCTGGAGAGGTTGGTAGGTTCTCAGGCTAGGTTTTGGTAGAAGCTAAGATGCCCACAATGTGGAGTAGAACCAACCAAAGCAGGCCTACTTGGGAAACCACAACCAACTCCATGACCTGTTGCAGTTCACCTCAAGGGATCTGCTCTGGTCTGTTTTCTCAGCAAAGCCCAGGATGGAAGCCTGTCCACAGATGCAAGAATGTTTGTCTCCCTGTTTTCTTTTGCTCTTCTTGTTTTTGAGTAGCAGTATTGCATTCCAAATATTTAGTGACTCCCTTTGTGCTTCATTACCTCACTCATGGGAGAGGTTGTATAGGGAGGAGAATCACAGCATTGTCATTCTTGAGCTTTCTGTTCCTGCAGTATTCACTGCTGAGCAGTACAATGAAACTATCACTTAGTAGGATCTGCCTAAGTCTGACAAAACAGAATTGATTATTCTCATACAGCTATATTTATTGCTTTTGCCATTTACCAGACCACTTTCTTTTCCTCCTGGCTGGCCACAGCATGCTACAGAGATGGAGCCATATAATCTGCTGCAGACAAGTATAGCCAAAGTCACTCCTGGATAAATAGCACTGTAACAACCCACTGATGAGGTAACTCCCAGGTTGCTCTCCTTAATACTGACTTTTTTTGTTCTAACCTTTCTGGTCCTTTATCTAGATTTCTTTTCTCTACCAGCACTGCCACTCTGTCATGTACAGAGATATTTAAAATCTTAACTACTGAGGTCAGTGAGAGTTAGGAAGCCAAACACTTTCATGGCTCTGATCCTAAACTATATAGAGAATATATTCTTTTAATTACTTGCCTTTATGATGTATTTAATTCTTAAAAGCTACCCTATCCATCATTTTATGTTTGCGGCAATCAGCTCTGTAGCAGCTTTGCACCTCATTTCATTGGAGGGTTTCTTGCCACTCAGGAGCAACGCACAGTTTCATCCTGTATGCAGAGAACTGCCTTGCACAGCAGGTGTGCATACAGACTTTTGTGGGTTGAGAACTGAATCCAACTCCACTTAAATCCGTTCAATACCAAATCCAACAACCTCATTGCACTGCAGATCCCCAGCCACCTCTAGCATCTGAGCAACTGTGTGAGATCAAATCCTACAGGGTCTGTCTTCAGTAGTGGTGGTAGCAGGAGTGAGTGAGAACAGAGGAAATTTATATGACAATTACATTGAATGCTATTTGAGCATTTATAGATAAGTGACTTCCTAATGGTGAACCTCAATCAACTTGCCTTTCATTAGTTTTTCTGGTCACCCTTTAAACCCAATTAAACTGTTTGCATCACTAGCACTCTAAGTTTCACCGCCTGATAATACACTTCTAGAGGAACTACACATGTGTTTTGAGCTTGCCTCCTTCTAGTTTAATTTGAAGCTCCTTAATTCTTGTACCAAAATATATGTGTTGACCTTTTGCCATCTTTCAGGCAACTTCATGATTCCAAGCTCAAAAAAGTTCTTACCTTTTTCAGCAAAAACAGTTTCAAGAATGGTTTGATATCCTCATCAGCAGTGAAGGTTTTACCATTCAAGGCATTTTATAAGGAATGAAACAAGTGGTAGTCTGGTGGTGCCAGTTCTGGCGAATATGGTGGATGCGATAACACATCTCATCCAAGCTGCAACAATTTTTAACAAGTGACCAAACTTGTATGTGGTTTAGCATTATCAAGTTGATACACAACACTTTTGTGATTCACCAATTCTGGATGCTTCTATTTGATGGCATCATTTAATTTATCCAGTACATGTTCAAATTAACGGTTTGGTTCCTTGGAAGCAATGCCAAATACACAATAGCTTTGAAATCCCACCAAACTGACAGCATGATCTTCCTTTGGTGAATATCTGCTTCTGAAGTGCTTTAAGCTTGTTCATCACACTTGCTCCATAATCTTTTTTGTTCATCATTGCTGTAGACAATCTATTTGTCATCACCTGTTATCATACAAAAATAGATCTTTTTCTTCATGTTTCAAGAGAGAATTGCAAGTGTCAATGTGCTTAGTGAGATGAATTTCTTTGAGCTCATGCGGTACCAAAATATCGAGCTTCCTAACGTATCCCAGTAGTTTTAAATGGTTTTCAACATTCGATTTCAATATGTTAAGTTTATCAGCAATCTCTCCTGGCATTAAATGCCAATTGGAGTCGATCAATGTCTTTATTTTGTGATTATTAACTTTGATTGTCCTTCCCAAGTGTGGTACACCTTCAACATCAGAATCTCCAGACCAAAATGTAGCAGACCAATCCTGACACTGCTGTAGTTTTAAGGCATCTTCATCATACACATCACATAATTTTTAAGAGCTTGCACAGCATTTTCTTCCTTTTCAGAAGTAATATAGCAAAATATGATGACAATTTTCCTTTTGTTTCCTTTTTGAAATTGATACCAAATAAATAATTATTAATGAAATAGTGCATTTTATTTCCTAAACCAAGCTTGAACTATCAGCTGTCAAGTTACATAATGGATTCACAGTTTGAAATGAAGTTAGTTACATTTCAAGACATGTATGTCCATCTATCAAAAAAACCCACAACTTCTTTTTGGCCAACCCAATAATACATCTGAGTCAGCATCAGGTCTAACCATGGGCAACTAGGCTGCCCTTGAGTTCAGTGAATAGCAAGTTAAGAACCCACTGGCATCTGACCCATCTAAAGGTGTTTGTAAGGTAGAGGGAGAGAAACTGTCTTCCTGACAGAATTCACATCTCTCTTTCAACAACAAGGGGCACATAGACAAGGAACTTTGACCAGAAGTGCAGTCCAGTGTGCAGTTTTCAGCAGCAAAAATACAAACGATAGTTTTTACAGCTGATGCTGGAACCTTTGCAGCAAGGAATACTACATTAAATACAGGATAACACTTCCTCAAACAAATGAAAGAATAATATTTTTAAAGTGACTTCAACAGTTGGAAGCCGAAGACCAATTGCCTTCCAGTGGTACTGAGACTTCCGAGTGCTCCCTTTGTAAACCTGTCTGAATGTTGCTCTGTTTTGTGTTGTAAGATCTAAGCAATACGAAGAATTAAGTTCCATTTTCAAGAATTACCTTGGCACTGGGAAAATGTTTCATTTCATTGAACTGTAGTCTCAAAACCTAGCTTTTCTATCACTGTCCTAACATGCTCTCTCATGATGCGAAGAGAAATCATATTCCTTACTGCACTGCTTGTAGTTTCACAGCTACCAGTGTAGCCAAATCTTTCTCTTACACACTCTCCTCTGTCTCTCATTGATAAAACAGAATAAAGAAAGAAAACAATTAATATGAACAGATCTATTCAGCACTAGGCAGCCATAATAATGTATTTCCTCTATCACACATCCTACAATGAAATGATTGTTAAAATACATGACCCATACACAGACACTTAGCATTTTACCCACAAGAGTTATAAAGGGGGTGGAAGAGGGAGGGGATAGACAGAGGGAGGTATTTTTGAAAGAGTATGAGGCACAACTCCTCGAGTAGGTCTTAATGATAGGTCAAGATCTGCAAACAACCTTCCATTGCTTCTGCTGAATTTGTCAGCCATCAGCTAATAACAAAGGCAGCAGCAGCCTTTACAGGAAAAAGGAGACCAAAAGATCTGTGATGGAAAGCAGCGCTGAAGCTATCATGAGCTCACTGAGCATACAGAAGCATGTCAATCATTGTCAGAGGCTCAAAAGATTAAAAAGGGACACAAAACTAAAGTAACTGACTTAACAGTGCAAGTCATTTAATGACTTTCCAGTTGTTTACAATGACTTACCAGTGTCAGACATTTACAACCAGTACATGGGAAGTAGTGGGAAGCAGTGATTCTGAGCTCTGTAAATTAATAACACTGGCTGTTAAGCCACCAGACTGCCCAGATTCCCACCAACAGAGCTAAGGATCACCACATCTCACTGCTCGTGGGTTGTCAGGCAGAATTAGAAAGGCAGCTGTCCTTGAAGGACCTAAAGGGCAAGGAGAGAAAGAGAAGTGTCTGCACCCATCAAGATCAAAGTACTTTCTGCTCTTAGCTAAGACGACACTTTCTGGAAGGTGCAGACACCACCTTGCCCTACCCCACTGCATGATTCAGTTTTGAATGCCACCCATTGGGTCTGACTTGCTGGAATAGAAGGACATTGCTCTCAGGGTGAACAGCTTTTCTCACCAGCAGCCAAAACAGTACATCTGGTATAGGCTTCAGAGACAGTCACTGCAGGGGGGAGAGAGGGAGGAAGAGGAATTTTCCCTTACTCTCCCACGTGCAGAATTGCAAAGGCAGGTGTCTTCACTCCAAGAGCAAAGAGTGTCTCCTCTGCTCTCTGTCCTGCTTTGCAAAAACTTCAGTCACACACACAGAGAAAATCCAAATCACAAACTGCTCAGCTGCTTTACTGTATCCAAGGTGTTAATAAATAATTGTCAGTGATTCCCAGAACAGACAATGTCACTGTCACCCACATCAACTAGAAGACATTTGGGAAGTTTTTATTTGTGTACTTTTTGTCTCTTTAGTTCGATTTTCTCCCCTCCTTCCCCCTTCAGTTTCCCTAAAGCTATAAGAATAGTATAAGATCTGTCTCATGCAGTATCTGTGACAGGTACAGCTGTGTACGTGTGGCTGTGAGGAAGCAAGTGGTCTCCGAGTCTCCTGCAGCTGGCTGTCGAGTGTGAATTAACTCTGTCTCCATTGCAAGGCATTTCAGATCCAAGAGAGAATTGTTGCTCAGCAGGATCCAGTCTGCCCTTTTCCCCATCCTCCTTGGTTATTTATTGGCTTTATTTTCCTATGGAGATGGTAGCAGGGGAACCTGAGAGCTGCCTGTCTAGTTCAGCACTGGCTTGCAGGATTGTGCTGCAATCTGGTACCATTCTACTGCCAGTGCAACACCCCATGGACTGCTCAGATGCTTCAAAAAATCCTTTTCCCAGACCCCTCCTTCAGGTTTTCCTTTGCTCATCTTTTTACAACAGCAAAGGATATGGTGAGGGTGGGGTGAGCTGTGACCAGCACTTTCTGGGAACAGAATGGTATTGATTTGGTATACACTGAAGTATAAGCCAGCTTGTTCTGAAATGGCAAAAAGGACTCCAGATAGTTTCAGTCCGGCACATTACAAATCTCAGACAGAGTTTACTTTGTTCTTCTCCTTGTTTTCAGGTTCATGTGGTTATGCCTGCACCCTGCATTGCTCTTTGAGCATTACTGCAATGCAAGCAAACACGAACAGCAGTACAGCCCAATGCTTGGTGCCTCTGTCACTAACTGATTGCAAGTCCAAGGGCTGCTCACTTACCTCAAATTGTTACGGTTCATATCAGGAGAGTTAAGAGTCTCTGGTCAACACAATGGTGCTGTTCAAGTCCCCAGAAAAGCAGATGGTGTTTAGTACTTCCCATGAAACATCCAGTGCCCCTAAACTGTGGCTTTTGGGGTGTCTGGAGACCCCTGAAACTCACAGCCAAAAGCAAAATCAATGGAGGGTACAGTCAGGCATCTGGACTTGATCCCCCAGAGAACCTCCTTCAGCTCAGATTGAATATCTCAAAGGCTTTCATGGCCTTGAGGCTGTTGCTAGGCTGAGTGCTGCAGTTGCCCCTTGACATTTCAGGCTTTCTCTGCGGTGACAGGCACATGTGCTTGAGGAAAGCTCAGGTGCAGATGAGTGGACAGTTGTTCCTGACAGAGCTGCGCTGTTTTTTCACTCTCCGCTTGCTAATGGAACCTGAGACCAAAAAAGACACAGGTAGTTCTTCATTAAAGTCATCTGCTCACTCTGTCTGTTTATTTCCATTTTTAAAAGGCCACCTTCATAACTCAGAGCAGACTGCCCTCCTTGCTGTTACCAAAGAGAATTTCAAGCAGGCTTAGACTTTATCCTCTTTCCAGACTAATAGAAACTCGATTTCAAAACACCACTCTGCACTCTGCAGGACACAGGGAAAAATTGCAGCAAGGGGATGCTCAATAGGAAGAAAAGATTCGTGCTTTCCAGAAGCATAAATACCCAGCACATAAGCTACAACTTTTGGATTTCCTCAACTTAGCCCAAGACATTTTATTGCAAATTTATGATAGCATCATGAGTACCAAGGGTAGCTTCTTGGCCCTTTTTTTTGTTTTGGTTTTTTTTTTTGTTCCCAGCTGACAGATATCTGCCCACATCTTTTGCTCCTGGCTGTGATTTAAAGTTGTCTTTGCCAGACAAATTTAGTACTTGTTCATTCCAAGAAAACTGAAAGTAAGGCCAGGTGTGGGAAAGCAGATTTGAGTTACATTGTGCAGCTTGTCTCTGCATGACTCTTGCCAAGGATACCGTGTAGTTATACTGCCTGACTCTGTTGGTGTCTTTTGCAATTCTGAATAAAAGAAGGAAACCACCAATAGGGAAGATATTAATCTTGGATTTTTTTTGTTTCCTTTCTTTTTAAGCATTCCACAGCATGATGTACTACTGATTTTAGAAGAAAATTGCCCAGGCACTAGGTAATATGAGGACAAGCCTAGATTAAGAAGTAACACAAGTCATCTTCTGTGTATACTTGTTAACCTTGGGGACCCTGTGAGCTGTGTACAAGAGCGGAAAGGAGGTGCTTATCCTGCATGCACACCTTGTTGGGGAGAAGCCTCCTCACAGATGCATGTTATGAAAGCACTGGGTAAAGCAAGCAATCCCTTCCCTGCCATACAGCCCAAGGTTTTACAGTTTGCTCGGTAGAAATTTCCCGAGCCAAAGGCTGTATGCCTATCTCTGTGTTAACAGCCTTGGATGGATGAATGTGTCCAACTGTTTAGGGGTTTTGACCCATTACTAATTGGTAATACTTGTAGCGGATGCAATTACCGTTCCACAGCTGAGCTATGCTTTTCCCTAGCTTTGCTTTATCCCTGTTGCTTGACTGCTCCACTGGGTGCTCTTGTGTCTTGGTGAATTCCCTGTTCTTCTTCAGGCTTCTCATGATTGGAGACACCTCTGTCAGAGGTCCAACTCTGACACATTAGTTCTGTGTTTTGCTCTTTCCTTTCAGCCCCAGACATCTGAGAAGGGTCTGGCCCTCCCCAGAATGGAAATATGCAGAGAATTTCCCCATGAGGAAGGAAGGATTATTCCAAAGAAAGAGTAAAATTCACACCCAGAGACAAAAGATCACAGTAGCCTGGGAGGATATATCAGAAAGATGAGATCCCCCCAGCTGAGTTAGGACATGGACAGATGCCCTTCTGGGAGGCCTCCCTCACCATCAGCTACTGGCTCTGGCCAAAGCCAGCTGCAAGACTGCACCTCTTTTGCAGCCCTCACAATTTCCTGCCAATTGCCATTACCAAGGGACCACCCGGCACCATGGCCACCTTCTCAAGGCACTAAGAGCACTGCTACGGCCCCATCCTCAGCAGGCTATGTCAGAACTAGATGGGGTGAATGGATGATCCTCCTACAGCTTTCTACACCATGTTATGGAAGATGTTAGGGAACCTAAGCCAGAGAGCAAACTCCTACAAACATCTTCTATTAAGGCAACAAGTACAAACAGCATATTTTTTTCTTTTCTTTTTTTTTGTTTTCCTTCCATTCAGCACTAGCTGATTCCTTACAACGTACCCAGGTATTTTTCACATGTTTATGGCAGGTATTTTGGTCCCAGCCCATCTCTACTAAACAGATGAGAGAATAACCCTTCAGTTTTCTGCTTTACAGCAGCTATAAGGAAACTCATAATTCAGCCTTCACATATAGCAAAGTTCTGATGAAATTTAACAGAATTGCAAGTTCTCTTTATGTACATACTGGGAACCAATGGCAAGGCTGTGAATTCATTTGCTGAGGGACATTTACAATCCCTCCCCAGAAAATAAAGACAGAATGTTTCATGCTTTTTTTGGCAGAAGTCTGATGCTTACTTCAGCAAAAAGTGAATAAATAATACAGGAAGCATAATTTCTTTTAGACCTCTTGCAATTCTTAATGTATATGTAATCTAATATATATTTTAAAGCATCCGAGTTACTTTCCTGAGAAATGTATACATGTTGCAAATTCCTAAATTGTCAGGTATTAACCATAAGGAGGCTAGAGAAAATTCTTGTTCAGCTCTCAGAATCTGTTTTCAGTATGAGGATAAGAGAGCTGAAATGTTTGATCACCCATGATCAGCATAGCCAGAAAATGCATTTTCAGTAAGGATTTTTGCAGCATGCCCCTCTGTTTCACTCTTTACAAAGTCTACTCCCTTTTGAAAAAGTTTGGACCTTCAAAGCAATTCTTCACTTCTTACCAATTCCATGACAATTTCACATCATGAAATTGTGTGATATGGCACAAAGAGCTACACATTTCTGCACTTTTCCCATGTGTTTGTTGGGGTGGAGACAGAATTCTGTCTAATGCCACAGAATGCCACTAATCCTGAGTAAATGGCCTGAATCATGAAGATATATACTTTGCTCAATGAATAAGGTTAGATAAATGCATAAATCTATGCTGGTGGGGTTCCATCAATATAGATTCATAAACAAATTAACCCTCCTCATCTGGAGAGCGTGGTTTGCCATCATTGCAATTTTTGAACTTTAGTGTGTACTGAAATCACAGCAGCGTAAAGCCAGCAGAACAGAATATCTCAGGCCTGGTTTGCTCTCATCTCCTTCCTATGAAGGTATATTAATAAGCAATTTGTCTTATCCCACAAAGCATTCAGGGGCAAAGCATGACATTAGACAAAGAAGGATGATAAATTACCAAAATATCTGCAAGCTATGTTTGTGAAGATTGAAAAAGATGGTGTTATTTAGTGTTATGTGCTAACCTCATGATCTATGTTTAGTTTGCATGCTTGGGCCTTTCCATGGTGGGTATTTACTAGGTCACTATCTATAATGTCTTTCTTTAACATTAAATTGGTCCTCTACCCACATTCTAGATTCCTAATATATTTTATTAGTATTCCATTCTATTTCAAGGAAATAAAGTGCAATGAGTGATTACCACTTGTTCAAAACCACCTTAGTGAGAGTG
>NW_010198730.1:0-26362 GCF_000695765.1 Mesitornis unicolor | reverse complement strand
AGGAATTTTCTTGAAAGTTTCTAAGATGTTCAGCATCAGGTTTTTTTTCTGATGGGAATATAGTGCTTGAGTGATAGGAGAGCAAAAGGTCTATCTGCTGCATGGTCCAACTGACAGGTTCTAAGTGAGAAGAGGTGAGAGGTGAAGCTGGTGTTAATGAAGTATATCTGGTGGTAATGTGACCCCAGAGCACATGCTCTTGTCTGACATGACAGCTAAGGGAAATCTTCATCTCCATCCTACTGCTGAAGGAGGGAGTCACAGAGAGATGCAAGCTCTCCTGCCGCTGTCTTTGGTGGGAGGACAGAAGTACAACACACCTTCCACACCAAGGGGCATATCTTGGTTGTCTCCACTACAGGGGATCCTCGGAGCTCTTCAGGACAATCTGGTTCGGGCTGTACTGAAGGCAAAAGGCATGAAATGAGGTCACCCCACCCTTAGTTCACACTCATGTCCTCTGCCTGGGGGAGGGCATAACATGGAGTAGAGCCCATATCGAAGCTATCACAGAGGCAACATGGGCAGCGGGAGGACTAAGAAGCTGGGACAGCATCTTAAGAGAGGGAGCACAGTTTAACCAACCTGCCTTGGATTATACTGGGAGAGCATGCAAAAGCAGAGCCCAGATCCCAACTCCTGGGCAATGTCTGAGGGGCAATGTCTGAGGAGCAATCCCTATGGCATGGACTGGCCCCACTAGTGGTGACAAGGAGCACAGTTTGCCGCTCCAAAACACCCACTGAATTTCCTAGCGCTGCCGAGCTGGAAGAAGCCTTATAATCCAAAGCTAACACAGCCCGCTAGCAAAAGGCTCAAATGTAGTGCAGCAACTGCCCCTGTTGCTCACTCGCCGTTGTTTTTTGTGTGCTCATTCAGGGCTGCCAAGCCCTCCAGAGAGGGGAGATTTACAGAAAAGCAGGGATTTAACATCACATTAAGAAGTTATTTACTGAAACTGTGAGATGTCGACTGAAACTTGGCATGGAGCAAAACTGACTGCATCTCATTGCCTAAATGCTCAAACTAATAATGGTGTTTATCTGTTGAGTACAATGCAAATTTGTAGTGCAGGGGACAGCAGAGGCCTAAAGTACAAAGCGTTCTGCAGCAAACTCAAGCTATTTTCAAGGCTTCAGATTTGTGGAGCGGTTTGCTGCAATTGCTTGGATAAAATAGTCCCATTAATCAAAGCCTGAAAAATCTTCCTTTTTTTGCTTAGTCTCAAAACTTTCTGAGAAGCTTAAACAAAAATAGTGAGAATAATACACGGTCATATATATTATGATTACTGTTATTACTTCAATCATCATTACTATTATTATTTCCCTCTACCCAGGATTCAGGCTGAAACGAAAGCATTATATTTGAATGTTATCATCCTCTTCAGTATTTTAGAGGCGCCCATTAATGCTGGTTTTGGAAGGATGCTTATCCCACAATAAAACTGATTTCTAATTGACATCATGCTGCTTTAATATTCCCTCTGGCCTTCTGCCCTCCTGGGATACCAGTGTGCTGCAAATGATTTTGTGCTCTAGATATTCTTCAGCTCCTGCCAGATTTGTCAGTCTCATTTTGGCTCTTCAATTGAGTTTCATCACCAAGTATGAGGATGAATTCCACCACACCACACTTCCTTCTTTTTTCCCATAAAGTAGCATGTCTCCAAGCATGTATTACAAGAAAAACGACTACCAAAATAAAAATGCATTGTAGTTTTATGGTCTTGCTTTTTCAGTTTTATCTGATGCATGGTTCTTAAATCTTTCCCAAAATTGAACCATCAGTTATACTTTCTCATCACTGTGAGAGTTTCAATATGCCACACAGCCTACAGGACAGGGAGGCCGGTCACTCATCTGTATGCTCTTCCAACTCCACATCCAGCTAGAATTACCAAAATAGACAGTAAAAGGAAACTTCAGAAACTTTAGAGAACTTCAGCCCACTTTCCAGCCTCAGCCCAGCTGTCCTTTACCTCCTGGTTCTATCCGCAGCACACACACCAGGGTGACATATTGCAGATAAGGCCCAAAAGAGAGACCAGCTTCTATACAATTGTCCTTTTGCAAGCTAGGAAAATTCCAAAAACATTTCAGAAATTCCTCCACCTTTTTTGTTTGAGCACATCAGGTAATATTTTCTAGGACGCTCTGTCAAAAATGCCCCTTTCCTGTTTGTTTGAAAATATGCTGCTTCTGCCTACAAATTAAATACTGATTGATTTCTTGTAACTAATTTCCTCAATACAGATACAAAAGCAACAATAACAAAGAAATAGCAAAAACAGCCCAAAAGTGAGGCATCAGTTAATTAGGCTGAAGTATTTCCCATTGCAGACTTCTGACTTGCCTGATTTCCCTTGATGTTTTGAATTTAAACACATTTTCTTCCAACTTGTAAGCTTAAATGATCACATATTGCCCAGTGAAATACCTTCTAGAGTGGATGATACTGCAATGTACTAAGCACTTAGATAAATAATTTGTGCCTTTCTTCAGGTCAGTATGGACTGTTCATTGCCAAAGAACCTAATCAATTTCCTCGTACTCCTCATTGTCTTTCAAATGTTATATTTATCATATTAAGGGCTGTTCATGATTAGTTTCTGCCAGCTTCAGAATACCTTTCATGAGCTAGATCTAGTCCATGCAATTAGCTAAACTATGGTTCAGGTGATTACACTTTGTAAACATGAATTTCTCACAGCTCCAGCTGTATCCTCTCTTTTCCACCACTTCCATCGCCTCCTTTGCCTCATGACAGACAAAGGAAAAATAAAAGTGCAAACTCCATCAGCTTTCAGTGTTAAAAACGTGAAGTGATGAAATGTTTTCTGAAGGAAACATCTCAGAAAGAAATGTCATTTCCAATATTTTGGCTCAGCTTGACTTTAAGTTTTGCCTGTTTGTGCCACTGGAGAACTGCAGCCGGCACGCCCCATGCCCCCGTGGCCACCAACCACACTCCTCCAGCAGCAGAAAGCAGGGACTTGAGGTGCTTGACACAGCAAATTCACATTGGGCATTGCGGCAGCTCAGGCAAGCACAAACTGTCCTCAAGACAATCTGAAACAGCATTTCATCCTGATTTTCCGACACTTTTTTTTTCTTCCCCCCTCCAAAAAAGTGACATCTACAGTTTCCTATGGAAAATATCCATTTAAAATACTATAAATGTTTACCAAGAAAACATAAAATAAATAATTCTTCAAGTCTCAGTGGAGCTAGAGTGCTGTAATCCCACACTCTGCAAATAGTTAATAGTCCCCACAATGAATCAGTCTCCATTTATTTAAGTGAGGGGGGTTTTTTTGGTCACATTCATCCAGAATAGGGTTGGGCATGTATCATTTAAAGAAGGCTTTAAAGCACTTTGGAGGGTAACATAAAAGAACATTATTTCTCCTGGAAAAAAAAGGACCTTATTTTTTTAGAATGCAGTAGCTACATCAGTTTTAAATAAGACAGCTTGCAGGCCTTTAATTGAATATGATTCTGTGAGAATGCATTTTCTTTGCAGAAGGAGAGATGGTATTTTCTGTTAGGGAAATTGTATGCTGTGTGAAACATTGTGGGTATGATGAATCAGAAAGTGATTTGATTTTTCCATGGAAAATGTCATTAAAGAAATCATTGTCATTCTCTCTGAGACATTTTAATATTTTATTTTTTAAAAAATTGAAAATCAAAAATTTTCTGAGTTTTACTCACATTTGGGTTCTTTTTTTTTGCAATGACATCTTCAGATTAGTGCAGAAACCTGACATACGTAACATGAAATATGTTTACAATCCAATCTTCTGTCAAAAATAGTTTGGATAAGATATTTTTCAGTAAATCCTAACAAAGAAATTTTGACACTACCTTTCAAGTTATACATCTCATTTGGTGAATACTAGGCTCTTCACTGCATACTGCATGTAGATTTAGTTAACTTTGTTGAGAACACAGTCAGCACGTATCACAGAAGATAAGTGAGGGAAAACATTTTTATAATTGCATTTTATTACTTTAAAAAATTAAAGGAATTTGTTGAAATTAGCATAAAATTAAAGTAACATACATTAAATAATCACAGAAAGAGAAAAATATGGAAAATTCACTCTCTCTTGATGCAATTTCATGTTGCAAGACAATATTTTTCTTTTATATTTTATGCAAAGTTTGCTTTATTTTGGAAATAACCATCTGTTTGTCCTTACTGAATATATTGCTTATGCAGGTGAAAAATAATTTACTATGTGGGACAACTTGTCACATGAAGTGCAAAAAATTGTATTCTACTTTCCATGTATATCCAGAAGTGTAAGGAAAAGTGAAACATCTCATGTCCTGCTTTGCTTTGTCTTTTTTCCCCCAGGTACAAAAGTAAAGTAACTGTTAACACAACTGTCCTAGTAAATTCATAACCTATCCTCCATCTCACACAGTGAAAAAAAATAAAATAAAGAAAAACTTGTTTCTGCTTCTGTTGAAATGACAGAATTCTCGGTGACTTTGCTAGGTGCTGATAAGGCAGGAATATATATAAGGAATAAATAAACGTGAGCAAATTCTTGGGATTTCAAACACCAGACTTTCTAGCACAGTGCATGTTTCTAAGAAGAGTTTTCCTCCAAGGTGTATCTGCAGAGGGGTGCAGAATAGAAACCAATTACATGTACATAGATGAGCCTCACATGGCAGCCTGCTGCCTTGCTATGCCACCGGAGCCAAGCATCCTGTCATGGGTTTGTTCCCTTTGCTCACCCTAAGCAGGGCAGCAGAAGGGTTCTTCTCCCTGTCCCCACACCTATTGCCACCGCTGAGCATGGGGGAAGCCCATGGTGGGATGCTGGAACCAGTGTGCCCAGTGTGTGGGAATATCTCTCCTTCTGTGGGTATCGAATCCTGGCGTCCATCTGGCCATCTGTAGAAAGCTGCACTCTTGCAAGGTCATGGATACTTCACTCCATCTCTTGAAGAGAAGGACTCTCATGCAACTGCATGGGTGCAATACTTACCCCATCCTGATGTGAGCAAGTGGGAGCCACAGCTCCCAGCAAAGCAGACCACTGTTGCTCACCACCAGTCCTATCATCTGAATCTCCACTAAAGTTACTTTTTCTTTTCTGGTCCCCTTCTCCCAGCCCTTTCCAAGCGACCTCTGAGCCTCCAAAGTTCCTTCCCACTTCACCCTTCGTACCAAGGTATCCTCTTCTGCAATTGTCTGACAACTGATTTACCAAATGTTCCTTGACATTCAGATGCATTCCCAGATGTAAATGTTGTTAGCAATCAGTTTTAAATCCAGCCTTTGCCCTGGCAGATCATTAGACTGTGAATAAAACACGTTGATAGATACCTGGATTTCTGATCAGCAGTAGGTATGTTGATAACTTTCATGTGAGGCACGAATTGTAAATGTGACAGGACTCATTATGTATAAATCACTGGTTGGATTGTGGTTAACCTTCCGTGGTAACAAAGATAAAACACACTCTCTCCCTCATTAGCTGAGCACTGACAAAGCACTGCAGGGATCTTCCTGCTGCACAGAAAACATCTGCCTGGCTTAAACTTCAGGAGATCGCTCACAAAATCTTTTCATCTGAGGCATCTCTCCAGATGAAGTCACACATACGAGAGCAAGGTCTGCTCCCTGCTCTGGCCCTGGGGCAGCACAGCCACCTTCACACACCCAGCTCACACTGACCCACAGTGTCCCAGACCCCAAAAGCAAAGCTCCTCCCCTGCAATAAGCCTCCATTGAGTCAGAGATAGTCAACTCACAGTTGCAAAAGTAATAACTCAGGTGGGATTTCAAATATGGCTTCAGTTCACACATGCTCTGGAGAAGCTCAACCCATCTGTGCAGTTTTCACTCTGGCTCCATCACAGTCTCATCTGCTGCAACACCTTACCTGTACATTTCTACAGCTCTATCAGACTGCCTCTTTCTGCCTCTGTCCTTCAATTTACCTTTGATGCCCATGAAATATTGCATGAAACCACTTGAGTGCTCAATATGCTGGGATCTCAGCTTTTTATCAGCATTGTGTCATGTTTCCTTTACCATTTCTCTTACCATGTTTCAGGGCAGTAAAATCTTTGGGGTAGGGATTGCAGGTTAGCAGTGATCTTCCACAGCTCTGGAATGAACACAGTGCTGGTCCTTAACTGAAACCCAGAGATGCTGTTGCTCTACAAGGATACTTGCACCCCATTTGCATTCATGAATTCACATGTTAGACAACCTGTAACCTTCTAAGAGAAATAAATCTTTAGATAACCACATCTCAGAAAATCTACATGAAATCAAGGGGAGAGGCTTTTTTGGAAAAACAACAGAGGATCTGAAGGACCAAGGAAATGGCCAGAGAAGTGAAGGCTGTAATGTAAATTTCCCCCAATACTATCATAGTATCCTCATGTTGCTGCTGGGTCACAATCTTTTTACAGAAAATTATTTACAGATAACATTAGTTATTAAAACATTTAATAAGAATATAAGTATTGTTGGTAATATAGAGTGTAAAAGAACATTGTGTAAATTATGTAGCATCCTGTCATGGGGACCTGGAAGACCAAATGAACTAGATTTTCTGCTGCTGTGCCCTTGTGAGAGGCAGTGACTAGAGAGTAATTCAGAAAATGGATAAGTGCTTGTTGGCCTCCAGGTCTGGCAAGTTCCTTTTCCATTAGAGAAAACCAAGAGCAAGAAAGCATTTACTGAGAGCAAGTATGAGGAAGGAGGAACAGGGAGATGAAAGCAGACAAACCTCTTCCTGCTGCAGCTGGCAGCAGCAAATTTGGCTGATACAGACTGGGAAGGCGACAGTTACTCCAAATAATCTCTTAGTGCTTTTACATGGTATTAATCAGCCTTCACAATCCTCCAGGTGGGTAAATAACACTTTCTATGTTTATCATGTGGATACACAAGTTATTGGATGACACAGAGATTAGCTCAGATTGTTACAGCAAGTTAGCAATAAGTTTATAAAAAGCGCCTTGTTGCTCTGAGGTTTCACTCCTAATTCTCACATCCCCTCCCTGAAATGGAAGGACTTATAACTGCATTTGCTTTTGCTGAATAACAAATAAAACATGAGACCTTCTTCTTGGCCATAAACACTAGGCTGCTTGGTACTGACCTCACTTCTTTCCAGAGCCGGGAGTACTGCGCAAGGGTAACCTGACTTTCTCTCTCTAAGCAGTGGACTAACCTCCTACCCTTACTGTGACTTTGTTCTTCAGCAGCTGTCTCTGAGCAGCCCACAGATCAGGAAAACTCAGAGAAAATGGTGGACGTCCTCTTTGGAAAGGACTCAGTTTGGCAGCAGGTGGTCACCACAGCATTTTCAATGCTGCTTTTCTCCATTTCTACTATTTAAAAGCCTGATACTGGGAAGCAACAAGCAGATCCTGAGGTATGCTGAGAACCCCTCCCACCCAATGGTACTTGCTGCAGAAGGAAGGAGGCATTGATGCAAACTATTTCCTGGTCTACTATACTTTTCTTGTTTTCAAACCTGAGAGTCAAATCCATGAACCTCCATCTTCTAGTGGCTATCTCTCTTTACTCCCATCCTTATTATAACTCACCTGCACCCCTTCCTAAGTTTGTCTTTGACAGTTTTTATAGCTTCTTTTTCTTTGTTGTACCTTGTTACTGGTCATGCTGATGACAATATTGTAAAACAGAACCATCAGTTTTTAAAATGACCAACAACAGAGAGAGAAGACCTAAGGGTGAATGTAGACTGTCAGAGAAGATCCACATGTTCATGCAGAGGAAACCAAATAACAGTTAACCTTTACGGGTTGCAATTGTGCTGATGTTCCCCTCTCCTTCCTTAAACACACACATTTACCTTGTATTGATGCTGGGATGATTTGTATGCCATGGGTTTCTGCTGAATTTCAAGAAGAAATATATTAAGCCAAAATGAATAGCACTGTGTCAGTTGAGGGTGAGTATTTATTTCTGGTGTGTTGCATTTCTTTTCTGCTGTGCTGTCAGATTGTCTGCAGGGCAGCAGCACCCGGCATAGAAGGTGAATCACTGCACTTCATACACAGTGTGATTTATACTTCTTCAGTTTTGGTCATGCTGTTTCTGCCTCTTGTATTTATTGCTTTTTTTTCAAGCATTACACTTAAGACTAGGATCTTGATCCTCTGTGCTTTCACAATTCATACCACCACTTTTGCCTACCAGGATAGCACATCATTGGATTGGAATGGCTGATTTACACCTAATTTGTATATCAGGACCTGTTTTACATAGGGGCAGAGTAGGCAGTTGTCTACAGTGGTAGATTATTAAGGGCTAGAAGACTAGAGCCTTCAGCAAGCATGAAGGATCTGAGGCACCCTACAACAGCTATGCAGTGGTGGATGTTTTGGGCTTCATCTTCCTTGAGGGTCTCAGGGTCATTAGACCACAGAAAGATCATCTCTGGTAGAAGACGATGCAGTTTTACCACTCTCTGTTCTCCACCTGCCTCTACCACTTCCTGAGAGAGATGGAGGTTTTCTGTCCCCCCGCAACCTCTCTTCTTGCACTGCCTGAGGTGGGTCTGGCAGACATGCTCAGTGCCAAGGTAGGATGGGAGTGAAGAGAGGCACACAGTGGGGTCAGGTGCAGCACAGGAAGACCTCAGCTATATGTTGCAGGATCCAAGGAGGTTTCACAGTCACAGACCCTTCACCTCTTGAGAAGGTCAGGCTCTGGGATAACCACTCTATTACAGCCATGTACACTGAACTATGAAGACAGCAAAAAATCTTACTCTGTTATCATTTTTGGAGGTTACACTACACAATTTTGCTTATGCACCTTGTTTCTTGTAAGTGGCAGTGCACGCTGCAGCTAATAAGAACTTTCTTCATGCTTGTGCCTCCCAAACCCTTCAAGGTTCATCACTGTTTGACAAAGAACTTTGTATTGCTGGTGGAATGCAGCTGGCAATGCTCTCTTCTCCATCCACTCCAAAGGCATTAAATCAGAGCAGGCACAGGAACTGATTGCAAGAACAAGCTTGAATCCACTTTTAAAAGACTATCATTAGTAGCTTGGCTGCTGGCTGAGTGCAGCTGATACAAAAAGGCTTCATATTGTAAAGCAATTCTTGATGGTTATTAAATTCCTAAGGTCAAAATAAAATCATGCAAGTGGGTTGTGCAGGAAAGTCACCTAGAAATTTCCAAAACTGCATTATTAATTAACCATATACAATTTCACTTGCTGGAAAAGCAGCATTCTGCAAATGGTAGAAAACAGAGAAGTTTGTTGGGTGAGGACTGTTCCTTTTGTCCTGAGTATTTACAGGGGCTAGGAGAACATCTCCTTACTACAAGATAAGCAATAAAGCTGAGTTCCTGAATCGCTAACAGGAGAAAATAATGTGCAGGCACAGAAAAACATGCAGCAGTATTTGCAAAACAGACAGACTACAAAACTGTTGTTGAGTGCTACAAAGAGGACCATTGTTGACTGCCTTCTCCAGTCTCATAACTAAAAGAGCTCATTCCCCTTGTTCTTCTCTCATGCAAGCAATCCAAGTGAGCAACCACGTAATGTCTTTTACAAGGCAGGATAGACCTTACATACTAGCACCAATATACTAGGACGTGTGCACTAACTTGAACTTCCCAATGCCCTATAAAAGTTCTCCAGTGGAAATCTAGTTATCTTCTTACAATTCTACTAGTCTTTCTGTAATATTTCTTTTGCTATCCTCCACTTCTGTGTTTATTAATGTGATGCCTGTCGTTACCCAAGCTGGGCTTGATGACCCAGGTGGTCTTATCCAGTCCTACATTTTAGCATGTCATGTTTGTGACATTTCCAACAGGCTGCCACTGATGCATGAATAACCCCAATTAATCTCTTGAGAGATAAGAAAGGAGAGGGCATCAGATCCATGTGAAGTGCAAAAGCAGTCAAAACTATCCTGAAACCTTGGAGGGGATAAACATCACTCTTTTCATGACCTTGAAACCTGAGAAATCCCCAATACAACTGAAAATGGATAAGAGAGGTTTTGCTTTTTAGTCATCCAGAAAGTGAAAATCCGTTTGACAGGTGTCACAACATCCTGACTGCTGGCTAACCCCCTAGGACCACAGGCAATGCGTTTACTTGGCACCTTGCTACTGCTGGTGTCAATCCCAGCCAAAAGGAAACCCCACACCAATGCTCTTGCTCAAGGTCTAGTGTGGAGGGCAAGCAAGGTAATTGAAGGTAGTAGTGTCCCTGAGTTAGCTCTGCAGATGGAAAAGCTCAGAGGGTCACTCCACGGCTGCTAAAGCGTAGGTAGGCCAAGCCTGGAAATGTACAGCCAGTATTTCTCTAAAAACAGGCTTCTGTCTCCATGAGCTGGTTTAAAGGCATCCATCTACAGACCTTTTCTAGAGCATCAGTGAAATACAAAGTAAAACCCAAGTAATTTTTTTCCTCAGTTTTGGATGACAATAAAAATGCTGAGAATCCAGAATTTTCTCATAGGCTGGACATTTTAAATCTTATGCAGGTCCAGTAGTAACACTTGTGTTCAGTTTCAAAGAGAGTTCCTGGGAAATAATAACTGTCAGTCATATTCATGTCAACTTCTCTATGCTACTGTGTTCACTGAATGTCCTCTTGAAACTTTTATTCCCCCAGTGCATCCTTCAGTTAACCACTGCCACTGACATGCCAAGGTTCAAAATCAGAAGAAAATGAACAATGAAAAAAAAATTAAGAGAAACACCAAGGTGTGAGAACAAGCTCTGGAAAAGTATTATGAAAATAGACCACTACCCTCTTGATTTTTCCTGAAGGCTGCATACCTGCCATGCTTCCTGTATGTCTATATGCCACAGTCTGTATCTACAGAGGTCTTACATCTGTGAAACTCTCTTGAAAAGATGAATATATTTCTAATAAAGGCAACATTTTATCTTGTGTCAGCTTTGTATATCCGTTTTCATCCCTGGCTCTTATTTACTCATTCATGACCCTGGCCAGGAACAAAAAATTACATCTGTAGACTGCTCTGTGAAGCAGATTGCCTTGGCCAAGAATTTCAAAAGCCTGACACAACTTGAGATTTTTTTGGAGCTTTTCATGACTCTGCTGGAGAAACCTCTTTAAGGTATAGCAGGTGGGGACCCAAAAGTCAATCCTTCTTTGAGACTCCTGGAGATTCCTTTTCCTTACTTTCCTTTGCGATTTGATTTGTTCTGAGGCTCTGAGGTGACCTGTAAAAAGGTGGCTGTTAGTATTCCAAATATTGAGAATAATAGCTAGAAACACAGATTTTTTACTACTTAAGGACTTCAAAAAAACTAAACTGATTTCCTGGGTTATTACATTCACTCCCTGTTGTGTGTTCTAAAATGATAAATTAGTACAGTTAATAATCTCCAGTTTCCTGCTCACTCTGCTTCTTTCCCAGAATAGATTTCCATACTACTGAGAAATCCTCCCACTTTCACAATTTCTTGCAGTGTTCCCAGCAAACACAGAAGAAGAGCTCCCTGCTGTGCTTTGTATTTGGGCACCCTTCAGCTCTTCAGTTTCTTCTGGGCACCAGCCACTCTTCTCTCCCCATGGCTCATTTTCCAGCCCTTTTACTGTTTTGCTTGATTTCCTTCTCACTTCTTAGAATTCAACCTTTCTGTTTAAAAAACAAAACGAACAAACAAACAAACAAAATTTTTAAAAAAGGGGAAAAAAAGAAAAAAAAAAAAGAAAAACCAACCACTTTTAACTCCTAAACTGTCTCTGGGTAAGCTTCTGAAGGCAGTGGAATAAAGTCCCTCTTTCTGCTTGTAATACATGATACTTTTATTAACACAACCCCAATACAGCATTTGCCTTTTTTGTGACGCTGTCATTTCCAGCTCTTCATGCTCTCTGTAAATCCTAGCTCCCCTGTTCTTCTCAGTGGCACTGCTGCCTCTTCAGGATGACTCTGAACTCAGTGGTAGACTACCAACTACTTAAAAGCAATAAAAGAGATGTGCGGCACTGTATCTCCAGCCCAGTATATGTTTGGGTATCTGTTCTTTATTTGCTTTATTTCTTCTTTTTCTTTCCAGATTCCAGTAGCCGCTTGCAACAATAGCAATGATAACAATGAAGCAGGTGAAAATGTTGCTGTTATTTTGATTTAATGAGCCCTCTATTCTGTAAAAGAGTCAATACTTCCCACAAATAACTTCAATGCTTACTATAAGTCTATAAGAGAGAGAGGAAAAGTTTGTGAGACTAGCAGAGCCTTTTCTCAGTCACTGCTCATCCTTTGAGGACTGATGGAAGAACAAAAAGCATATGTTGTTTCATGCCTGGTAAACCTAGCGCAGGGATAAATGATTGTGATAACTTCTGTGGCAGAAGAAACAAATCTTTCATCTGAAAACAAGGACTTGCACTACTCCTCACACGATGACTATATACACCATAGTGTTGAATGGTGTCTCTTCTTTTATGCAGGTGCCCAAGACAGAACACTCCCTGCAAAGAGGGACAGGCCACAATAAGGATGTGGGTGTCAGGACACATCAGTCGGAGCCCAGAGCAAGGGGCAGCACCATCTGTGCTTACTGAAGGTCTGCAGATCATTCAGAACAGAAACACTTTGCACAAGAATGACCAGGAGTGCAGGGAAATTATAATTTTAGGAGCAGGAAGTCCAAAGGGTCAGTCAGCAGAAAACTGCATCTTCCTTAGATATGGGCCATCTGATGATTCCGTGCCTCTTTCACATCACTATGAAAGACTTGGCTTCTCTACATGTTCACTTCACGTTGAATCTGACTTATCTATTAACTAGACAGATAGCTCTTCACAGTTTAGTAGAGACATTTACATATGATAAAGCTGAAAATCTCTTTCAAAAATACATTCCATCTTAATAAAGCAATGTCCAGCACTGAAGAACCCAATGTAACCTGTAAAAGTTTAGTTTTGTGAATACTTGTCCTAAAAATTAGAAAAATCATTTACTTCTTGTCTGAATGTTAAGGGTGAACTATCACTCCTCATATTTGATGAGGGACACTTTCAGGTAATGACAATTTATTATTTGCAAACTCTTTTTTTTCATGAAGGCTTGATTTTTTTTTCTTCATATGTTAAAGATTTATAAAATAGAATTTTAATGAATGGTTTAGAGAACTGGTAGGTAAGATAAATAGTATGAAACAGAATAACTAAATCTAGGAAAAGGAAAAAGATTAAATTATTTATGTGAAAGCAAAGATGCAGGACAAATGTAGAAGTCATTACTAAAAAAATTATGATCCTGTAAATTAAGATGTCTCCATTCACCAGAACAAAGCCCTGGTGACCTGAGCTTAAGAGTCCTCAATTTCCACCCTTTTTATGCTAGACAGAAAAGCCATGTCTTGCCAAACTTTCAACACACGTGTGTTTAATTATTGTTGTGACTCCTTTCTAACCACGCTTTATGGTGTCAAGAAAGGCACAGGTTTCCCACAGGTCTTGTGCCACCAGTGCACCAGTCCATACATGTCCCAAATGGTTCTTTGTTTCTGTTTAAGCAATTGAACTCAGTCCCTGTCTCACATGCAAACACTTACCTTTGAATATTTATATCTAGAGGTCTTAAACTGGAGAATCCCACAGAGGCAAGATTCAGCTCTCCAGGCATAGGTCTGTAATGTCACTTAAGCCATCCACTAGAGCTGCCACAGATGCCTCAGCACCTATAGGGAAGTCATATTATTCTAGAGCATAGTAGTAAGCCAAGCAGGTTATACACGACATTACAGTGAAATACCCACACTACCCACTCTGTGTCCAGAAGGTCTGTCCAGTTAAGCTCAATCAGTTTATTGATTAAGGATCTATAAGATTCTACTAAGTCAGAGAGGCAAAGTTTATGATCCCAAATCCATAAGCTTTGGTTCTGTCACAGGTGCTGCAGTAGCTCAAAGCAAAGCCAGATTAATATGCAGAAATCTCTAACAGCATTTATCCTCGTTGTTGATTACACTCAACAAACTTTCCATCATGCTATTTAATTCCACCCTGCCTCTTTCAGAAGCATAAATTAGAATGTCACCTACAAGAACACCCTTCAGAAACTTTCCTTCAGAAACAGAGTCAGCATTCTTGAAAAAGAAAAGCATAGAAGAATGCAGAATATAAGCCTCATCTATGTTTCCTGTGAATAGGAATGGGAGTTAACAGCTTAATGAATTGCAAAAATATATAATGAAACTGCAGTTTGTTGAAATATTTACTCAAGCTCCCAGTCCAACTAGTAAAGTGTTACAGAAGCTTGCTTCATTGCTTGCCCAGACAACACTAACCCTTTATCCTAATAAACACAGATACTAAAATCAACATGTAAGTAATAGATGAGCCACTGGAGTTCTGAACAGGTTAGTTTTGATATCAGAAACACAGTGTTTGTAATCATCTGGAGCTTTACATAAGCAATCTGATTTTGTTCCTCCATGGCTTTTCAATTTGTGCTCTTTGTTTATATCGATCTCGGGCACTGTGCAGTGTAGACATCTACAGAACAAGCTACCTCACAGTACCATCCCAAGGCAGATCTCCTACAGTACAGTCAATCATGTCCTATATGAAGTCAAATGCAAAATTTTCATTGATGCCTGTGTTTATTGCTTTTGCTTCCAGGTTTTTCTGTGCTTCTTTATCTGCCACAGAGGGATGGTGTTTTGACAGCAGATGCTTTCTGAGCTCATCAGTTAGTGCTGCATATTCTCACTTGAATCCCTGGTTGTCGCTTTGTCTGGCTGCCTGATCTGTGCATTTCTAAGGTATTCATCTATAGCAGCATCAGTTACTCTAGAAATTATTAGAAATGAAACACATACCCAGGTTTTGTATTGACTTTTAAAGCAATCCTCTCCTTCACACTGAATGAGGTGATGGTAATCATTGGACTGAGAGCTGTGCAAGAGCAGAATTAATTTTTTATTGCATAGGACTGTGTTAGATGCCAGAGACCTTTGCTGAAGCACAGACATATGGGAAATATGACCTCAGAGGACAGATTGAAAGAATTAGCATTGTTTAGTCTAGAAGAGAGTAATAAGATACATGACAACAGCATTCAAATACATAAAGGGTAGCTTCAGTGGACAAGCTGTTCTCCAAAAGCCAGTCGAGAGATGTATCGAGCTTGAAGGGCAACAAAGGAGATTTAGATCAGGTATTAGGAAAATCTTTCTCAATGAAAGGATAGGGAAACACTGGGAAGCTGGAGAAAATTATTTGTGTAAGATTGCCTGTCCCACCTGTGAGACAAGCATTTCTCAGGAATGGTTCAGCTCAAGCTACTTCTGTTCAGGGACAGCATATGAGACTGAATGACCAAGGGAAAGCTTTTCTAATAGTGTCTTCTAGCTTTCTAGGATGATGTGGTGAAAAAAGGGGGAGGAGAGAGTGGTAGATCTGTAACATATTGGTATCAATGTAAAACACCTATTCCAGGTGCTCCCATAGAGAAGGCTGAGGCTGTGCACATGCTCCTACTTCCTCCTTCTGGATGAACAGGACATGTGTGTCTCTGAGAACAGGATCCACAGCCAAAATCCACTGACTTGGACCTTGGTTTATTTTGAAACCTAGTGCCAGACACCTTCCTAAGTTAGACAGTATACTTGAACACTGGTGAGAACGAAATGGCTGAAGAGTAATTTGGCATATATCATGTCAGGCAGGGTATGTCTCTAAAGACACTTTCATCCAAGTTTTTTGTGATACATTTCTTAGTCCTCTTCCATTTTGCCATGCAGCTGGAGTATGTGATCTTAGCGAGGGAACTGCTAAATGTTGACAAATTCACAGCACAGGACAAGCTCTACCTCAGCAAATGTTTCATGTTATCTAAGTTTATCTTTCTCCCTGAATCTCCTTTGTAAACAGAGAGGCACAGAATATAGATTCCCTGTCAGACAGCTGAATCCAGTTCCTGTCACTTTCTAAATGAACTCCTCTTTGGAAAAACAGGAAGCAAACTTTTATTATTTAAATTGCTGAGGTCAGTCTAAACTAAGCTGGTGCCCTGGTGACATTTGAGTAGCAGCAGGTTTTTTTGTTGTTTCAAGAATGACTTTGAAACAGCAAGATTCAATGCTCCACATCTCTTATTGATTTTGGCTGCTGAATGTTTTATGACAAGGAGTCGCCCTGCATGAATTCTGAATAGGAGATCAATAGGCTGCTTAAGATGTCGTGCTGTGTTTAGCTGACTGACGTGCTTCCTTTCCATCACCACCACCACTCCTAGCTCTTTTCCCTCAACATCCCATTCCGACTCTGGACTTCCCCATGTGCATCACTTGAAAGGTTTCACCTGTGGTGTTACGAACTTTCTGATGTACACCCTTATAGATTGGGCACTCAATTGGCCTGCAACTTCTATTGTAGTCAACATAATTATTTCCAGGGCAGAATCTTTAGAAATTAAGAAAAGGAATTTGCAAGAAATCTGCTTTCCATGCATCTTCCAAGTTTCCATCCTGAGAATGGATTCCTAGGAAAAAATTCTTTCGCATGAAGAATACACTGTGTGTTATTCTCTTTCCAAATAAATATAGGTTTATGCCTCATCCTTATTTGTGGACATTCTTAGAGATTTCACTAGACTAGAGTGGTCTAAACCAAAGGCTCCTATGAGCCTGTGGAAACAGCTGTGCTGTTTCTAAAACTTAGTTCCCCCAGCTGCTCTGTTTCTGGGAACAGAAGTGTTGTAACCCAGCCAGAGAATAGCTCCCTCCGCTGAGGACCAGAGGCCTAGTTCCTTCATGCCTGCCTCCCCATATCTAAGATCAGAAAATAGTGCAATCACAAGAGAGACGTGAAAGGAGCAACAGTGGTGAGGTGGAGACCCTTTCACTGAGGACTGTACCCAGATCAACCCATTTCACAGAAACCAACACATCACACGGTCAGTACTCGACACAGCTCACTGCAAGCGGTACTCACCACCACAAAGCAGTGCTAGCCCCACTACTTGCTAAGCTGTGCCACGGCTCTAAGGAAATAGTAGGCAGCAGCTGCTGTCCCTCCTGGAGGTCTGGACTGAGCAAAGTACCTTCCAGAGCCTTCCCAGTGGCAAGCTGGTCTGTAAACCAAGGTTTCTAGGGCTTTCCTGCATCACTTTACTGCAGCTTTGCCATTTCCCCTTCTCATGAATGGCAAGCTTCCCAAGCTCAACTGCACCCCTTCATCCTTCAGAGAAGCAAAGTGCAATTCTGTGTCACTGCCTTGAGAAAATTCAGATTCAGGAATTACCCTTGTGATTAGATTTCAAGGGAGAAACAGAACTCCCACCACTGAACTCTCCTCTCCCCTCCTGCTTACTCAGAAGGATAAATTTTGGTTCAAAAGTTACATTTGAATTTATGAGCGGTGAATAAATATCCTAATGACTTTTTAGAAAGCAATAGCTCAAAATATAAAATCCTATTCTATTCTGTTACTTACATTTATAGTGGAGAGCTAAAGAGCTCAGTTCCTATCCCAAAGGATTGTCCAGGGTCTAAAGGCTATGGTACTTAATCCAAAGACTACTAATGAAGCAACCAAGAAGTCATTTTAGTGACTTTTGTGTTAATTAGCACCTTCCAATTAAGAAATAATAATTTAAAAAAAAGCACAACATGAAACTCAGGAACAACACCGTCAGGCAAACAAGTCAGAAGAGAATACACATCTAAGTGTATCTGTTCTGTGCCATTTCCAAGAGCCATAATTAGTCATCAGTCATTAACAGCAGCTGCAGATCTCCTCCTTCTCTTGGTTGTCACTTCTTTTCCCAGGAGGAAGCAGAGTAAGGAGAAGAGACAGTTTCGGATAACTCTTATAGGACACATTTTTACTTTCCCAAGAGCAGTTCCATTAAAGCCTTTATATAACACAATATTGTGTAAATTATTATAGTGACATGGAACAGCTCATCACAAGAGACGCACATGGTCATTTTCAAATCTCTCGCCAAAACAACTTTTAATTTTCCAGCCAGCTCTATAATAGATTGAAAAATGTAACCAGTCTTACCTTCAGAATAGGACCAGCAAAACTGAAATCAAACAATATTTTATGTTTGCAAAGTGAATCAAATATTTGCCCTTTATGAAAAATGTTGACTTCCTTTAGAATTGTTTTTCATTGAAACTGTCTTGAGCTTTCCCCATATTAAAAATTACAAAACTTTTAAAATTCTCTTTATGACTGTCAAAAAACAAAGAGTTTTGAGGTTTTTAGTCAGGAAAAAAATAAGAACTTTGAAAGAACACTTTTAAATTCTTCTCATTCAACCTTTTACATACTAAAAGATCATATTTCCATACAGTTTTACTTAATGCCTTTTAGTCATCAGTAATCTCACTAGTATCCTTTTTTATTAGCATTTCTGGCCTATCAAGAAGTAGGCAACCGGGCCCTGGAGAAATCCCAGGGCAGAGAAAGGAAGGACCTGCAGTTCCCTGGTGGGGTGAGCAATGTATACAGAGCTTTTCAGAAAAGACAGTAAGAAAGAGATGACTGAAAGCCTTTAACAAATCATCAAAAGCTGCAAATGCACCTTTTACTTAACCATTGGGAAGTGATGTATTAGACAATGTTGCCCTGTCACAAAACAGACCAGCCAGATATTTGCCAGGCAAGGAAATTAGTAAAAGCTGACCTTAAAACAAAGACTGCATTATTTGCATGTAACCTAACTAATTTTGTGTAAACTGAAAACTGAACTGGGCTGAGGCATTTTGAAGATTCCAGCAAGTAAATGGAAACAACCTTAAGAAAACTTCTGACTGAATGGAAGCAATCATTTTACATAGTGCCTAGGAGTCTATAAAGAGTGGTTATGAGGAGCAGAGGAATAGTAAAAGAAAGAGAATTGTGATCTTACATCATCAAGGAACAGCACAACATCAAGGTAGAACAGAAGGACATGAGGAACAATCCAATATACTCAGACTCTTCTAGAGAGATTTATTCAGTCTAACCAAACCTCACCTAACTGTGGCTTGCATATTTGTATTAAGCATCTTGGGTAGTTACTGGCATAGTGTGTGAGTTTAGCCATGCTTTGCTGTGGTGATTTCTTTTAAGTATTTGCCATACCATAGGAGTTGCCATTGCCACCTCATTTACAAATCAAGGGTTGAATGGGTAAAGTGTTCCCTTAATTGCCTGTCCCAGTTGGTGAGAAGCAGTGGCCCTTGGTACGCAACAGCCATGAATTCAAGAGAGTATATTTGAGGTGACTTCACTCAGAGCACTCCTTTTCCATGAACGTGAACACATGATGTTGGAGTTAAGGCATTGAACTTGAATGCAGACCATCTGATCAGCATGGCCTGATTACGATAGTAAGAAAACAGGGATCACAGAGCCACTAAGGAGCCTTGTGCCTTGGTCCTAAACAGAAATACAGATATGGTTCTCAAAGACATACACCACTTTTCATGAGCATGAGGACCACAGGATCCTCTCAAGGGCCAAATACCTCTCCAAGGACTGAAGAAATGGAAAGATAATGTGTGAAGAGAAATACATAGACTTTTCATTCACTTTTACTACACTACTGGGTTTTTGAGGTAGGCAGGTTAACTGGTCTTGAGAATTGAAGGAGGACCTAGACTGGAGGTGCAGAGATCCTGAGAGCTCAGGAGTAACTTGTAATGGTCACAGCCTGGCTTTCCACTTTGTTACAGCAATCATGCCTGTGTCCCACATGTGTTTTGTAAAGCTGCTCATGTCGTCTGAAAAATCATTGTACTTATTTAAAGTTCTTAGCATGGTTTGACTGTTATGTCAGTGTTTCTGTAACAGTCACAGGCAACACATTTCATGGGCACCAGGTAAAGTACAAGAGCATCCTTGGGAGTCTCCCTTGGATTTGTGGCTCTTCAATTAATTACCTTTTGTTCGCATCGGTGCTTTAAGCTTAGTGTAATCCAAGCTAATGGGAATTGGCAGAGAGAGCACAGAAGGGACCCCCCAGATGGAGAAACATAAGCTAAGCATGAACTCCACACACATCTCTTTAGGTGTTAATTGCCCTCTATTGTAATACGATGTTTTCTGAGCTAACTGATTCTCAGATGAAATCTTTTAAAGCTCCTCTTTAGAAAGGAACTAAACTGTCTCCTGCTGGGTATAATCCTAAGGGAGACTGTGCTTCCCTTCCCTACAAAGAGATTCGACCAATCTCCCTCCCAGAGATAGAGATGGTCTGACACAACAATTCTGCTCTCTAGCATAGAGGGCTCAGAGATGCTTTGATAGTCCTTGGTACTGCTATGAGGCTCTAAATCCTCCAGCCTTTTAATCTCTCTTCAGGGACTTTCTCCAGATCCTCTGAATATAAAGAGCTACTGATATATTCAGGCAAATATTTACAATGTCACACTTTACAGCATGGCCGAGACTTCCCAAACTCTCTCTTGGAGCTGAATGACCAGTATCTATGACTGTTAATGGAAATCAATTGCCTCTATTCCCCACAGAGCTTTGCAAATAATCACTAGAGTCCACTGACTTATAAAAGTTCCCTGCTTTTTTTCTTTCTCTGCCTATTAGTTACCATCTCAAGCAAGCTGAAGTTATGGAACATGTGTTTTTCCACCACAAAATGGTTTTGAAATGCTATACAAAAATTCTACCCATGCAGAAATATATCTACTTCAGTGAATTTTCGATTTTTTCCTTTCACAATAATTTTTGTATTTGGGAATGTGTTTTATCTGATATCACAAGTGAACAACACATGTCCTTGATTCTTGGGAAAAGTGGCATGATACTGAGTTCAAGGACTAGTGCAATTAATATTAAACCAGTGCTAAACAAACAGAATTTTGACACAAAGATAAATCTCTAAACTAACATGTTTGAGGAAATCGCTTCTAGTTTTACACTCGCCTAGAAAAAACAATATATATGAAACCTCTCTGCCTTCTTTACTCCTAGAAATTATTCAGTTATAATTTATATGAAAAAACTCAAGTTTTGGTCAAATTATAAGAGACATGAGTCACAAATATTAACAAAAACACAAGAATAAACCTACAAGAGACACCTACATTTTCTCTAAAAGCAAGTATCTTCATTTCACTGTTTCAAAAAGAAATTTCCTGTCAAAAGAATGAAAATATTCTGTCCTTGCTTAGTATTTCATGGAATCAAATTTTCTTGCATATTTCAACTAGTAGAACTGGGAAGAAAATATTGCTTTTCACACAGCGTATTCTAGACCTAGGGAACTCCTTCCTGAAGGATGATGAAGCCTCAAGTTCATAGACTTTCAAGGAGAGACTGGACATGTACTTAAGAGACATATCCATTGAGAGTTACAGAAGAGTCCAACCACAAGAGGCTCAGGCAATCCCAAGCTCTGAAAAGGATGGTGGAATAACATATATGTATCATATATGTTTGTTCTGCGCTTACTCGCCTTTAACTATCCCTTTATGGTCACTACTGGAGAGATTATACTGGGCTAGCCGGACTCTCTGTGTTCTTTGGAAGGCAGCTTTTCAAACAAGTTTAAAGCCAGCACCACACTTCGATGAAAGCTAATGGTATAGTTATGTGTGTGGAGAGTGTATAGTGAAACTGAGGTACTGCAGCACTCTGGTAAAGCAAAGACAGCCTCTTTCTCTGCCTACTCTAACTACTTTGATCCAGTCTCCTTTTCTAATTTACTTCTAAAGTCAACGGGCCTAGTAAGCCTCAGAATTTCCCTTGGGAACAATAACAGCATAGATATGACTTAAAAGATTTCTTGAACCTTTCTCACAAGCAGTTGGTCCCCATCTATGTAAGCCAACAGCCTTTCACTGACAGCCTCAATTCTGGTCTCATCTATTGGATGTTTTTTGCCCTGAAAGCTCATTGTAGTCAATAAAAGTGGACCATTGAGAAAACCTGTAAAACTCAGATGGATAGAGACACAGTTCCTTTACAAACTAGCAATTTCTAAATACCTATTGCTTTAATGATTTACATTACTCTTACTTTAGTTTAAAATTATTCAAGGAAGAAATCTTCTCAGATAACTAAAGGCTACTTAGAGTAGTTCTTTTTGAAATGTTTCTATTGAAAAAATTTACATTCAAGACCACTGAAGACTAGTTAGTCCTGCTAGTTATTATCCTGGGGCTGGCTCTTCATTTTTTGGATTCAATTTTTCTTCCAATAAACTCTGAATTACTTCTGCTTAGGCTATAGCTCAGATCAGCTTCAGTTGATTTACAATAAGTAGAGTGCACAAGTGTGTAACATAATCACTACAGAGAAGCTTGAAGAGAGTTCACATGAAGCTCTATTTTTAACACCTGTAGTGACAGCAAATGCAATCAGTGAACCTCAAAAAGAAGATAAAAAAATAAACTGTGATTTAAAGAAATGTCAAAATGAATATTTTCCAACTCAGCAGATTTCTTGTTTGATCATACAAACCCAAAGGGTCAATAACTAGCTAATACCCTCAGATCAAGCAAGATGTGTGTGGTGTGCAGTGGAGGTAGGAGTTCTCAAGTACAGCCACAGAGAGGGCACTACACCGCCACAGAGAGGGAGTCTAAGGAGCATTAAGTGCAACATTTGATGAAAGGACCAAATCTGTCCAGACGTGTTCATTTTTCAGCTTCAAAATACTGCTGGTTTGTTGCAGAGCCTCTCTGTTGGTCTCTCTGGTGAAGTGAACAAGTAGGTAAAACACTTGGACTGTTAGGGAGTAGCAGCATCACTCAGCAACAAAAAGTTATACTGAGTTAACAGATACTCAGATTTTTCTGTGTAATAGCAAGTCCAGATGTGAAGGAGGACGAGTGACAGCAAGTGACATTTCCTTAGCAATCCTGATGAAAGACCAGGCCATTTCCCACAGTCATGGACTCCAAAGTCTGCACTTTTCTCCAGTAGACTTTTGAGCCATGCTCCTACCCTTCCAGCCATTGAGACAGCATTTACATTGGAATAGAAAGGCTTTAACACAAGTTTTGTGACCTATATGCTTTTCACCTCCATTCTTGTCTGTGGCCTGCTTATATATCTCATGCTCAAAGTACACAGCTAAATGTCCACTTTGTGAAGGTCTTCATCTGAACCAAGAACCTAAGGAAAAGTTATTACATCATCCTAAAATAGACCTCTTAAGGAAAAGCCCCCAAAACTTCTATTTCTCTCTGTTTACTATAAGAAGAGTAGCACTCCTTAGGTTAAAAAAAACAAACACTTTTAGAAACCACAAACTGAATGCTTTAATGCTTTGAAAATAATGCATCTGAATGCATGTCTGTTTCAGACATTTCAAAAATGAGCCATACCTTACTTCAGAATAACCTTTTCCACACAGAGCATTACAATAAAACTAAAATGCAATCAACAGAAAGAGAGATAGCATCTAATGGGAAAGCTGGTACATCATGATATGTAAAATCATATATTAATTTAAAGGTGGATCCCATTAGTGTCTGGTGGAGGCATGTTTCTGTATCTGGTTGTTTATTAACATTATCTTGCTTCCCAGAACTTATATACCCTGTATTGATGAAATGACAGAAACACCATCCCTTCCTTGATTTCAGATAATCACATCCACTGCTCATAAAACACATAATTAACTAAGGAGGGAATACTTGTTAATTAAAGCTGGCTGAAATTAATCAAGCACTGGCTCTGCAGGGCACTCCTGGTTCTACTCTAACTTGCTTGCTTGCTTGCTCAGACCGAAGCTTAGATGGTTGTTCAAATGTTCTCCTTTGCAGGCTGTTGAATGACAAACAAAAGGCTCAGCAGAACAGATTGAAAATAAAAGTCATAAAATCATAGGATCATAGGAAGAGTTCCTTAAGATCGTTAAGTCCAACTGTAAACCTAACACTGCCAAGTCCACTACTAACCCATGTCCCTAAACATCTTTTGAATACCTCAAGGGATGGTGACTCCACCATTTCCCTGGACAGCCTGTTCCAATGCCTGATAACCCTTTGGGTGAAGAAATTTTCCCTTATATCCAATCTAAACCTCCTGCAGTGCAATTTGAGGGCATTTCCTTTTGTTCTATTGCTTGATACTTGGGAGAAGAGACCAACCCCCACCTTAGTACAATCCCTTTTCAGGTAGTTGTAGAGAGTGACAAGGTCTGCCCTGAGCCTCCTTTTCTCCAGACTAAACAAACCCAGTTCCCTCAGCTGCTCCTCACAGGACCTGTTCTCAAGACCCTTCATCAGCTTCATTGTTCTTCTTCCAATGCGCAAACAGACAACACAGTCAATGCAGAGTGGCATGAGAAAAGCTCAGATATTTTTCATTTGTTAAGATATGCTTCCCACTGGAGAAAATTTTTGGAGCACTGCTACAAGCCCTAGATATGGGTGGCCAATGAGTAACCTCAGATGGGTGTTTGAGAGCTGTTGGGCTGGATTCAGAGAATGTAATTTAAAAAGTGATCAGAGTTTAGGCTTTCAGCCAAGACACTGGCCACTGTGCTGAGGGCTTCTTTTCGGCAGCATCTGTGACATGTGGTACCAGCCTGAAGATCTTTGTCGCAAGCAAGCGTGGGTGGTTGATTACAGGGTCTTAAAATTGCACTGCACAATCACAGCAAAGCAGGACTACAAAGTGTCAGTTATGAGCAGGTGTCAGCTCAGCTAATGGCAGTAGCATGGAAATCCCAGGGAAATTATATGAAAGACAACAAATCTGGAATATGCAATAACTGAGTCATGCAGGGAACAGGGAAAGAAACAGAGATTTGATTTTGTTACTGGTACTTAAGGAGAAAATTTCTCAGGATGGCTTTAAAAAGTCCTTGCCATCATCTCTCCAGGCCTCACTGTGCTCAGCATAGCCCATCACCAGAGTCCACCGTGCACTGCTGTCATGATATAGAAATTATCACTTTCCTAACACAGCCAGGGTGGGTTCATTTTACCATCTGGGACACCTAACTCTCTGAGTCCTCCTCATCAATAAATGGCAAGCAAGAAGGAGACAGTAGTAGTCATGAACAATGCTATGTTTTCTGCACTGAGGATTATTCTGACCTCTCCTTTGCTTTCTAGATCTATGTGGGTAAAAAGCCCAAAGGCTGTTTCTCCAAAAGGACGGAGCTCTGGGCCTGCCTACTCAGTAGGTGCAGATGTTCCAGGGGAGCTTCACTGCAAGGAGAAACAGGGAGGTCCGTGAGGACGTGCAGGAGCCTGCCTTAGGAAAAGAAGTCCAGGAGATGTTGAACAGAGACACTCAGAGCACCCTGCAACACTTGAATGGGAAGGGGGAACAGTTCACAAACTGCCTCTGGTCTGAGGCTGGGCAAGAGCAGCCCTCTCTTTCTGAAACTCTGCCAGTACCTGCACTCCACATGCACTACCGGGACTGGGGCTAGCTCAGGGGCTGCATGACGCAGATGTGCCACACCAGAAGTAGATCATATGGGCAGGACAGTCTGTGTGGCTGTCCCATGGCTGGAAACTCAGTACCTGCAATTCCACATCCAAGGGCTGTGAAGATGCCCTTGCAGAAATCAAAAAGTAAGATCAAAGGCAGGCCTGAACAAGGAATAGCACTCTCTGAAGTTACTACTTCCATTGTTACTTCTGTGCTTCATAGCCTAGTACATCACAGGGTTTTTTTCATTCCTTCTTTTCTTTTTTTTTGGTCTCTCTTCTTTATTTTGGTGATGTTCAGCAGAGTCTCTTCTTCTTTTCATCTTATTTGATGGATTTTCCCCTAGTTGCTTCAGTCCTTTTATTCCCTGAAACACAGCTTAGGGCTACCTTGTTTTCTCCTGTTAAGGTGGCACCGTGAACCCTCTTGCTGCATCATGGCCTGATTTCGCACTGACAGTTCTTGAGAACAAAGCCCTGCTTTAACTGAGAGCTCAGTCTCAGGGCTCCACACCTGCAGAGTTCAATTAAACTCACTGAGGTCTTGCACTTTCTGTGGGGGAGAGGACATGGTGAGAAGCTGCTGAGTGGGAGGGACAGAGAATACCCTGAGTGGGGTACGTGTCATATCCCTCTTTAATTCCACTGTAAATGCAGCCTCTGAGCTTAGTCAGGGCATGCAATGCATTTAGTGCTGGGTGGTACAGGAGGTACACAGTATCTCTAGGGGTAACCGTCGCATAAGGAATAGAACAGAAAAGTACAAAACAGAACAGAATATTGTACTCCCAGAAAGAAGATGAAAAAAACCCATTTTTTTCTAAGGTAGAGAGACTGTTCCATAAATTCCAAATAAACTTTTTCAGGAGGAGAATGTTGAAATCTTCCAGAAGAAAAACAAACAAACAAACGAAAAACACAAACAAAAACCCAAACAAAAACATTATAAACTAATATAAATTAATATATATCTGATATATATA
>NW_010198729.1:0-3098 GCF_000695765.1 Mesitornis unicolor | reverse complement strand
TTCTGACACTGACAAGTGTTGTCTGATCAGTCTGATTCCTTTGAACAACTGTTCTTCTCACAAGGATTTGGAGGGGTGGTGTTTGTTTTATTTTTGTTCTCGTTTTTGTCTGGTTTCCTACGGAATTAATTAGTATCCAGTGGCATCTGTTCTGTGACACTGTCCATCAAATCAGAAAACAGTCTACAAGGTGGAGGTACAGAGCATAAACCAGAAATGATCAGATGACAAGGGACAATAAGAATGGCTGCAAACAGGAATGAGGAGTTTCCAGAGTTTTGTTATGACACACAGGAAGTAAACAGAAGAGCAGATGTGAGAAGAAAGTCAGATGCAGTCTGCCACCTCAGATGCCATCTGCCAACTCAGAGACAGAAATTCTGTCATTAGAAGATGGATACTGTACATATAGAAGTAACATAGGCTTTTTGAAACATACTTTTTAGTATATTGGAAAATCGACCAATTTCTTGGTGCAAGTTTACTCTTCCTTCTTATTTAGTCCTTGCTGGTTTGATAATATTATAAACATATTGCAGTCGTGACTTCTTTTGTAGGCAATAGCCTGACAGCTCCAGCTCTGTTAGTATATCAAATAACCTTTAGAAAGGTCATGGTTTACTCTTCTTCTGGAAGAGATTCAATTAATGATTTAGAGATTAAAGTTTCTACAGCTCTTTGCATGTTTCTGGAGATACCTGTCAAGCACTGATAACTGTTACACCTTCATTTCTAAGGTATAAATAGAAGTTCCAGTTGTGGCATGCCTATTGACATTTGGTGGTACAAAGCATTTATGCTGCTCAAGTATTGATGTTTTAATCACATTTTAATATTACAGTTATGCAAAAAATATTCATTTCAGGTAGTAATGTTTCAGACCTACACCAATCAAAACAGTAAACCAATTGAAGCTAAATATGTCTTTCCTTTGGATGATAAAGCTGCTGTTTGTGGATTTGAAGCTTTTATCAATGGAAAACACATCATTGGAGAGGTAAAATGTTATTGTACTTTGCCTGTGATTAAGCTCCTTCAGTCTTAAGATCTGAAAGCACTTAATTAGTGATGAAGATGTGCAACACTAATTTTGCTTTCTCTCATGTCCTTTGTTGTTACCACGTGGCTGGATTTCAAGGTAGTCCTGTCATTTAAGAGAATATTGGTTACGCTTTCTGTCTATAGAGCTGAAAGGACTTATTTTGGAACAATCTTTCATAGGTTAAAGAAAAGAAACAAGCACATAGGGAATATCGGAAAGCTATCAGTCAGGGTGATGGAGCTTATCTAATGGACCAGGATGCACCGGTATGTCGCCTATCACGGTTTAGTACCTACTTGAAAATGAATTAAAGAATTATTGAAAGTTTGAATTTTTGTATCATAGTCCCATTTTTCCTTACTTTTCACCAAAACCAAATAGTAGCTTCTATGTTAGCATTTGGTTTCAATGTGCCTAAACATCAATTAAATTATTGTTTTGGAAAACATAGGGATTAATGATGTTATTAAAGCTAGTTTGTGGTTTTTGTTTTTTATTTAGGATATTTTTGTAATAAGTGTTGGAAACTTACCTCCAAATTCTACAGTTGTGATCAAAATCACCTATATCACTGAACTGAGTTTTCAGCATGGGTACATCACCTTTCATATGCCTGCTTCTGTGTCACCATGGCAACAGGACAAAGCATTAAATGAAAACACGCAGGTTTGTTAAAATAGAGTCTTGAAATAGCATCTTCTTGTCTTAAAGCAAAAGTTCTGTGCCCAAGGGATTGTAGTTACACAAGAGGCTTCAATAAGTTTATGACTGTTTTAATTTCTTCTCTTTTGTTAGAAGGTAATTGTTTGTAACTGTTCTTGTCATAAAGCAACGTGAACACCCACTTAGGAATGCTGTGATTGGTGGAAGCCTCTGACTGTCTCTGAGGATGGTTTTGCTCCTGCAGGACTTAGAAACCTGACTTGACACACATTAGATCTCATACTTTGTTATGTGCTGTTTCTGTGCTGCTGTTCCTCCTTTGGCTTGCAAAGACACTGTATTATCTCCATCATGAAACAGCAGCTGAGCATCTGCTGAACACTCTGCTATTCTCCTCCTCTGCTTCAGGGACAAGGTGGCACATCCATTTCTTTGGATGCCCTTGATGGCTCCTGAATTCTCCAAGTGGGAGAGGAGATCATCTCTGTGGGAAAGGAGATCATCTCTGTGTTTAGTCCTTGTGGTCCGTGGACAGTCCCTGTGAGATGGTATAGCTGTGTTGTACATTTCACTGCTCAACAGTCATGCCTCACGTTCAGAGCTGTATTATGCTGAGTCCTGAAGTTCACTGTGTCCCTGGGAGAGAAACATGCACATGTTCATCTGAGTGTTAGCTGCTGTGGTGCTCAGATTACAAAGCTCTATGGTTAAATGGAGTAAACAGGGTTCCATACAATCCCAATTTAGTGATATATTAAGAGAAAGGAGCTCCAGGGCAATAAGAGTGTCAAGAATGACATTTGAGTATTTCATAACTGGTGCAGGTGAATTCTTTTTTTTTTTTCTTTGCAGGATACAGTAAAAAAGGTTTGTGTTAAACAAGTAAAACTACAGAAAAAGTAAGTGGATTTCATTAATACTGTTATCTGCTTTATTTTATCAATAACTTAAATGATTAAGTTAAAACATTTAAATTTAACATGTTTCTATTTGTATGGAATATTTGATGATAAGTTACATTATCAAGAAACTTGTTTAATTTCACCTTTCACTCTAATCTGTTCTTATCCTTAGATAGGTAATATCATAGTAGAATAACTTTTAATTATCACACTTTTTTCTCACTAAATACTTCCTTTTGTTTCAGAAACATTTCTGTTATTGAGGATTATATATGAATTCCCAAGTCACAAAACTTTATGAGGCCATCATCTTAAATATCGTTTTCAATTTCACTGCACTTAACATTTTAGCCTTTCTTTGCATTTTCATTTTAAATAAAAAAAAATTACAATTATGTGAAACTGTGAGGTTGCTGCTAAAGTCAGACTTCTTGGAAACTGAGTATTAGAATCTTATTCTCAGTAACATTTCTGTATACGGTTCTCAATGA
>NW_010198728.1:78129-81872 GCF_000695765.1 Mesitornis unicolor | reverse complement strand
GTTCTATTTAGCTCAAACCAGGACAACTGGGTTTAGATAATCTCATAACATCCTTGTGTTACCAGCTTCATCTTAAATACAAACACCTTCATCAGCTCCCCACAAACTGCAGCAATACAGTACACCTGCGCATAAAACAGCCAGCTTTCAAAAAATACAGATTAATACTGAATGTTGAAGTATTTTTTGTGACTAACATAAAATGTATTCTACCATCTCTGAACTGGTTTCCCCACAAAATACTGATTCAAGTCAAAGCTCTTACATTCTACATCCTCTGTGCCTACTTTAACTCACCTAAGAAAAGTCATGTTAAGGTTGAGAATGTAAAACAGGACTTTTTAACTGTATCTCTCAGGCGCAATGAAACTTTAGCATACAGAAGCCCACTGCAGAGGCACAGAGCTTTCGTAGGACAGAGAAATGAAATCCAACAGAAAATAAGGAACTATTACAACTTTATCAGCTTCTTCTACAAATGCTAAGCACCTTCAAATCTTCTTTCTTAAACACCACTTAAAGTCTGTCTATGAAGAAGACAAAACAAAAAAACCAATCAACATTTCCACAGTCCTCAGATCCTACAGCAAAACTCATAGTCCTTTAGGGGAAAAAAAGGATTAAGAAATATACTAAGCAAGACAGAAAGAGTTAATCACCTAATACAGTACAGCCAAGTGCTCAAACACATTAATAATGTGATAAAGAAACCTCTGTGGGATGGGCTAGAAAGGAGAACTCCAATCCTACAGCTGAGCACCTGCCCCAGGCAGGGCTGAGTACCCCCCCAACCCCACACTCCAGCTGTGCTGCTGTCTGTTTGGACCAGGGCTGGCTGCCACTCCTGCAGCATGGAGAGCAAGTGGAGTCGGCACAGCTTTTCCTGCAAGAAGCCAGGCAAACTCACCCAGAAGGTAACACTGAAAGGAGTATGTCTGTGTGTAGAGTCTGCGTATTTCAATATTTCCATATTTGTCTATTATATGGAGAGGTTCAACTATCATTCAACCAAATAAGGCATAATAAAAGTGGGGAAGAGGTGTATATTACACAAGTTCTCCATTATTACCCTACATGGATTCTGACAGGCAAGTTTCATGACAAGTTTTGAAGACAACAATAGCGAGCTGTTTGATATGTTCCTCAGATTGAAAAAAAAACCAAGAAAATCTATACATAGACACAGAAGAATTCACTGGCTTGTAGGGGAGTTTTCAAACTAGAAATACATTAGAGAATGAATGAATCTATCAAAGATCAGATTTGCAAGTTAAGTTGCATAGCCTTGGCAGAAGCAACGATTTTTTTAATTGCAAGGCTACAACAAAGTATTCGAAGAAGAGTTTGACAGATATATGATCAAGTAAAATTGTATTTGGTTGAAACAAGCAATTAAAATAATGATTAATTTTACTACAAAGTTTACATTCTAAATGCAGTTTCAATGTTTCATCCACACATTAAAATGAGACCTTCTTAAAGGCCTTCAAAATGTTATAAAGCCTCCTCAGCCCTGGCAGATTGTTGGCTCCACTGTCATAAATGCAATAGAGATGCAAGAGTAGAAACAGAACAAGCCCAAGCCATGTCACTCCTACTCACTGAGCAACACATTGACAGAAATTATGTTTAGATGTGCTTCAGCAACACATTTAGCTTTGGCTTCTTCTCCAAAGCAAATGTTTATGTAAGTATCATTAACTAAACACATTCTCTCCCTCAGACAGACCATTCAGCTCATCCATTGTGCATTAGCAGTTTACTTCACTTGAAGATCTTTTAATTAAACAGGATACTTTTATCCACATCGTTGCCCTTCTTTCTGTTGCCTGGACAGTGTCCCGAGGAAACTCCAAAGACTGGGGCCAGAAGGAAACAGTAGCTGTGAACATGGGAGAAATGAATGACTAAGGCAGGAGGAAAAGGACGTGGCTACAGCATGCCATCACTGCACAGGACTGCGGCTGGGCAACGAGAATACAGTGAAGGTAAGGCTAAGCCTGAATATGAACAGTACTTAAGAAAACAAACCAAAACTGAGAGGCAGCAAAAGGGAGCATTGGTGGCAGGGAGGGAAGACAGAGAAGAGACTAGGAGGGAGGAAGAAGTGGCTGTGAGCCTCGTCTGAGGCTATAAATTATTAAAACACACACAAAAACTGAGAAGGAGGAACAGAAGGGCAGACTGGGACAGTACTGAAGGCAATGGGGCAGAAGGTAAAAAACTCTGGAGGGAACAAACACAAATCTGTGACTGTATGAATATCTAGAATGGAACCTGAAAAACTCAAAATTCCTCTTGCTTCCTCCGCTACTGCAAACAACTGTGAAACACTTCGGCAAAACATCCAAACATTGCCTACTGCTAAACCTTTGGAGGGTAACAACCTGCCCTCAGCATCAGCCCAGGTGCTGGAGTTCTGAATGGCAGATTTAAAAGCTGCAGCCGTGTTGATGATGCAGATAAATGTCAACAGGATGCCCTGTAATAAAATTGCAATACTTTTTAGAATTCTAGGATTTACAGACATACAAATTGTGTTAAAAGTTAAAAAGGCTGTTCTGTTCTGTGGTAAGACTGAAGGAGTCTGTTCTCCCTAATGCTGCAGAATTTAAAATATTTTTCGTTAAAAGTCAGGAGATGAAGAAGGGTAAAAAAAAAAGTAGATCTCACGGGCAAAGATCTTGAACATAACTTTATGGACTGGTCTTATGACTGCGGCTAGTTCCCTCCACAAAATTCATATTTAAGAAGTCACTTATATCAGCTTTTTGTAATGGTTAATAACTATATGTCCATTTAACAGGTACCCAGCTTGACACCCTCCGCTAAGGCCTCAAAGCAGTCACTGAGCTACTGAACACCAAGTGTTATAAAACACATTCGTTTTTAAGTACTTTATCTCAGATCTGGGAAAAGTACAAAGAGGACAGAAATGTGACATTAATATCTGTGCTTGAAAACTAAATTACTCGTAAGTTAGAAAATGATGGAACAAAAGCTGCTTGTGCATTCGTTTAGTCCTAAACTTGCATATGTGTTCTGTAAGCCTGTCTCCTCAGAGAGTGTACTGAGCAGTCTTTTTATTTCAGTTTTTCAAACTAAATGGTCCAGTACCTTGTTAAACATGCATTACTCAAACCCTACTTTGGTATCAGACGTTTTCCTCCTGCCTACTCGGTATAGAGGAAAAAAATCTGCAACAAATTTGTTTTTACAGCACAACTGTGGACTGAGGATTATTACTAACCCTGGTGAGCCTTCAGCTCTGTGATTCTTTAACTTCTCTGTGCTTGCCTTTTCAAGTCTTAAAATGTTCTTAAAATGTTCCAACTACCTTTCGTGGGGTTTTTTTTGCATAGAATTGGCACTTTACAGCCATACTGTGTGACAGAAGAAAAAAAAAAAAAACAAAGACAGCATATAGAATCACAGAATCACAGAACGTTAGGGATTGGAAGGGACCTCAAAAGATCATCTAGTCCAAACCCCCAAGAATACAGAATGCAATGCTACAAATGCTTATGCACTCGTATTTGCTATGGAAGCATTCTCTTACGTGGCAACTGGCATGAGAAAATACTCGTACGAATACATGCACAGTCAAAGCACAGGCTGAAGGAAAGTCGGTTTTGCAGGATCAGAAGCCCTGGCAAGAAAGGGGCGCAGCCAGCAGAGCCCCCCGGGACGGCCTTGTGTGCCCTTGCCCTGGAGCGGCCCCCTGCCCTGGAGGGGGTCCCCGC
>NW_010198728.1:77555-77799 GCF_000695765.1 Mesitornis unicolor | reverse complement strand
CCCAGCCGCCACATCAGCCGACGGGCTCCCGGCTCTCACGCTGCGCTCCTGCCCTCCCATCCCACATCCCGTGTGGGAAAGAACTGCCCCGGGGTTGCTTGTGGGCGGCTCCGGGGCCTCCTCGCTCGCCCCGTGCCCCCAGGGAGAGCTGGACGCGGCGGCCCGCTCTGAGGCGACGGGAGGGGGGGGGGCTGCCCGTGGCGGCGTCCTGGCGGAGCCGCTGACGAGGCGTCGTCAAACTCAG